>NW_020439074.1:499217-502026 GCF_000699045.2 Agrilus planipennis
TTCTTCCAAATTTTTATTTGTCTCGTAGCATTCTGACATACCTCCCAAACATCCTTAAGCAAAATTGCAATATTTGCCTAATTATATAAATCCAACAAAGCTTTCCAAATTGAACAATTATGATTTTAACAACATTTGAAGATAAGCACATATAAAAACTTTTATATACATATGATCAAAAAGAATAATTAATTTGAGTGTATGATATATTATAATCAAGGATTAATTAAAAATAAATAATATGATAAGATCTAACTTATCATTAACAAAGTTTTAGTAAAACCGACATTTTTACTGAAAGAATTAAGGACATGCAAACAGAAAAAAGTTACCATTTTACAAAATCGCTTAATTCTTCTAAAAGTTAAATCCTATCTGTTATCCTTATAACTATTAAAGTGATAAACTTTTGTAGGAAAAATTCTCGGTTCATGTACGGGGGTATTACATAATGTGCAACACATTCACTTATTGAATTTTACATCGACAGTATGTCTGCAGATTTAACTGATATATACAAAAAGTTAACAACATTCCATCATGCGTCTTAAAGAAGTATTGAAAATTGCTAATATCACTCTGGCAGCGCGACGTTCATAACACAAGAACACCAACGTATGTCACTAAGTACATTGTGCAGCATATGTTGGACGCGAAAGTGAAAAAGTTTAGAGCATGTAACAACGCTGACTGATAAATAATTAAACAGTTGATGGTTTAAGAATTGCTAAAAATAAAAAATGTTCAAGGAAACATACTGTCTAGAGTAGTGTTTTTGGATATGGCTGATTGACGTGCATTCGAAACATTGAAACAACAAAAAAGAATAAACAAAAAAGTAAAGACACATGGAACACAATTTCGCAGTTAGTTTTTTGTTAACGTTCTGTGTACATTTCCCTTTATTGTTAGGACATCTTTAGGAGTTTATATGGCGGTATCCCTAACGAGGATGTCCTAAATACATATCAAAAATCATGGAAGACAACATAAGACTAAGACTAATTTCTCTACCTGTTGGAAACAGTATTTTTTTGAAGTGAAACTTATTTACGCACGGTAGGGTAGGTTCGTTTCCTGCGAGCTATGTAACGAAATTATGCAACGCATTTCCCCCACTGTTTGTCCCTATGTATGCTTAGATCTTTAAAAGTATCCAACGGATTTTAATGCGTTTTTTTTTTAATAAATAGAGTAATTCAAGAGGAAGATTTATATGTATAATACATGCATAATATAGCAGAGAAACACTGATAATTTTAGAGATTTGTAATGTGATGTCGTAAATAAACACATTTATTTGCGCTTACATTGCAAACGCTGGCTGAACCCTACGAGATAGATCAAAATAGTATACTACAATATTGTACACTTTAAAAAGGTCTACAAAAAGTCCTTGATGGTATATGTCTATTTCTTAGAAATAACCCACAATAACCATTTTTTATCCTTTACTTTTTACGAGAAATAATGGCTTAATATAAGCAATACAGCATTAATCTTTATCCAATTTAGTACTTTTAAATACATTGTGCATTTAATATAGATCAATATGGCCCTTTACAGCATGTAATTTAAATTAATATTTTCGAAGATATTACAGACTTAAAATGAAGGGACTTTAGCAATTGCGGCGGTACCGGCCAGTTTGTATTGTCTAATGACAAAAAAGCTGTGAATGTTGTATATAAAGACATTCTATAGTATATTTACTATCAGCTTTGCACCCGTGCGAAGCATAGTATATAAATAAGACCATCAAAACAATTCCTTAACCCCTATCCCGGTACGGTTGTGTGTTTGAAGAAGTTTCACTTCAGTACCGTGTTGTATAATTACACGTTGTATTTTTTTTTCTGTGGTGTGTACAAAATTCATGATGATCGGTTCAGTAGTTAAATAAACTCACATCAGTATTTATAATATTAGCTAGTATAATTAAAACAATAAAAATCTGTGCTAACTATTAACAGTGTTTTTATTTTAGATTAAAATAACTTCCATCGCAATTAAAAGTAAATTCAATCTGATAAGTTGGAATTTATTCTATTATCTTAAATAACATTAAATCCTTCCCTACACAACTCAAAAAGCACTGTACGTAGCCCCTTTTAAATATATTATGATGCCGCGAGGAAAGGTAGGTCAACTTCCAATTAACAATTCTAATTAAAAATCACAAGCTAACATCTGATATAACAACTGGTTGCGGTTACAAAAAGAGATATCGAACTGACAGTTTCGATTGTACGATAGTTCAAGACAAATAGTCTTCGAGGCATAGTTACGTATCGACCACACATCGCTAAGGATCGACTGCAAAACGCGATTTAAATATTCTATATTCAAGAAACAGCAGTGACCTTCATTTAAACAACGTTGCTATTTATATTTATCAACATTAAATTATTTCTGTTATATTGTTTGAAAAAACATTTTTAACTATACAAAATGCAATTACCTATTTTGCTTTTTCTTGAATATTAATTTTTATTTGTCTTTGGCTAATTGTTTTTAACATGTTCCTTATTTTGAAAAGCCTTAAGGATGTTTGGGAGGTACAATCGGAGACAAGAGTACATAAAATTAGAAATTCGTGATTAATTAGGTTTTGCAGCATATCATGAGGTAAATAAATACTATCTATACACAAGAAAAAGTATACGGTTTGAGAGAAAATTTGGAATTGACCAAAAACTTTGAATAAAATAAGATATAACGAATAATATGGAAAATTTTTAACTGACTTTTGGCAGTGAATATGCCTTGATTTCAACTTCGAAACAAAAAAATATTTAGTTTCAATCTC
>NW_020439074.1:502160-503598 GCF_000699045.2 Agrilus planipennis
AAAATTTCTTCATAAAATGACGTGTAAAATTACAATTTTTTAAAATTTTTTAACGGTTTAGTGAATTGATTTGTAATTTTTACAGGACTTTTAGAATTGAATGAGGAAAGTTCTTCCACATTTTTATTTGTCTCGTAGCATTGTGACATACCTCCCAAACATCCTTAATGCAAACTACAATAACTTAGTTTCCACTATATAGTCCAGTAAAATTGAACTAAGTATTCCTCCTATTTTTATAAAAAGTCTAGTTTTCACCCGCGGCTCCGCTCGCGTTGATGTACTAAACACGTATAAATGATTATCAAAAATACAATAATTTGATAAATTTGTTCTTAGGTCCTGACCTGTAGCATCAGGGTAAAACTAAAGTTTTTAATTGTTTTCGTTAAACATACATCTTTATCGAGATGAAAAGGAATTTTTGTATCCTTCGGGAACAGTATCTTTTTCTGGATAGGAAGTACTCTGAAGCCCTTTTATGTACCTCTGACAATGTATGTACGTTGAGTATTGTGAAAGTGTAATAAACAAACAAACAAACTTACATTCGTACTTATAATGTTAGTTAGAATGACAAAATTCTCATTGAATATTACGATTTATATAGAATCATGTCATTTTCAGTTAACCATTTAAATACCTACAATTATAAGGTACAAATGAAATGTAACGTTTCCAGTTACTTTTAATCAAAAATCCTACCTTTTGATTTGCAGTTATTCTAAGTAATTAAGTTACAGTCAATTGAAATCGCACAACACACACATCGGCTTATCACCACGCGAGCACGACAATCTAAACTAAAGAATTTGCTTTTAACTTCAAGATAGAACAAACAACATTAATATTATTTGCACTTTTTTGTATCTGTTTATCACACACACTTTTTTGTATGCCCCATCTAGAATAACAACTTTCTCTATTTACCATTCTTTCGACTAACAAACAACATGTTTATCAGTAGGGTTCGGATGATTATGCATTTGCATAACTGCATATTCTAATGCATATTTAACCCATTATTTGGTTTTGCTAATAAACTGTCGCCAGTATTGCAAAAAAATACGGGATATCAAAATTTAAAAAACATTTGCAAGGTTTTACAAGAGGAATAAACTGATGCTGTTGCTCCCAATAATTTGAATATAACGGACGTAGTTGATTTATCATTTGCTCCTATAGTTTCCTGTGACATGGAAAGATATTTTTCAGAAATTAAAAATATTTTATCTGATAATCGCCCTAAATTTATATTTGAAAATTTATTATATCATCATCATCATCATTCGCATTTCCCTAAAACTAGAACAGCCCACATCCTTAACTATTTGCGAACAGTAATCTAATCTAGGTCTACCTCTACCCCTCCTAACTCCTGTTTCTGCCTCTAATATGTCTCTGACTAGACCTTCATGCCTGAGAAGGTGTCCTACCA
>NW_020439074.1:503882-531486 GCF_000699045.2 Agrilus planipennis
TTTTGATAAATTAAATAAATTAAAAAATAGCAGTTTTGCTAATAAACTGTCGTCAGTATAGCAAAAAATACGGGATATCAAAATTTAAAAAACATTTGCAAGGTTTTACAAGAGGAAGAAACTGATGCTGTTGCTCCCAATAATTTGAATATTACGGACGTAGTTAATTTACCATTTGCTCCTATAGTTTCCTGTGACGTGAAAAGATGTTTTTCAGAAATTAAAAATATTTTATCTGATAATCGCCGTAAATTTATATTTGAAAATTTATTATATCATATTATCTATAATAAAATGTAATAGCAAAAATATGTAAAATTGTAAATAGACAAATATAACCCTTAAAACTTGTTTTATTTCAATCTAAAAAACGACATTTGAAAGCATCTTTAAATGCATATAGTTAATATTTTAAATGCATATTTGCATGCATATTTTGTACTTTTTTAATGCATAATTATCCGAAGCCTGTTTATCAGTTTTATTTACCTTCATCTACGAAATCTTCGGCAAGTAATATTTATTTTTGTTACAGTTAATGTCCCTTCGGGAGCCTACCATACGATCGTCAAGAGAAGGAAACAATATTCTAAAAAATTTTCAACCACCTCCATTAATAGCGGACCAAGAAAAAGGTAATGTATAACAAGACTTTTAATTCCTAACATAAGTAGCCCCGAAATGTGGTGTTATAGGCGGATGATGAGGATGTCGTGGGTAGAAAAGGTTAGAAATGAAGAGGTATTAGAAAGAATAGGAGAACAGAGGACTCTGTGGAAGTCAATAAAAAATAGGCGAGATAGGTTGGTAGGACACCTTCTTAGGCATGAAGGTCTAGTCAGAGACATATTAGAGGCAGAAACAGGAGTTAGGAGGGGTAGAGGTAGACCTAGATTAGATTACTNATATATTTAAATAAATTTCTGCGTTTTTCCAGGTTATTCATGTTCCTGTCCCCCCTTTGAGTGTATGTGTAACATCCCTCAGGCGTTCTCAAGTAATAATCAGCAGTACTCAAACCATTCCCCAGTGTCTTACCAACAACCTCAGCTTCTGGATTCCTACTGGACTCAAGAATCCACGTCAACCCAATCGCTCCCAGTTGACTTTGAAACAAGTATAAACTCCCAATGTGATTTTGCCAATATTCCAGCCGACATATTCCAACCAGAAGAAATATTTCAACTGGACCAACCTTTGAGATCGGATTTCAACCACCACGTAAATAATACGAGTAGTTCCCATTCGCCACCAACCCTTCTGGACTTGGGAAGTGGCACCATCCACAGAGAATTTAAAACCGAGGATTACTGGAACCATTTCACTAACGACGATAGCAATAACAGTTCCTGTAGTAGGTTTAATATGCCGGAATCACCTGACGGAACCGGAAGTGAGAATTTAATCCATAATAATCAATACGATTTTCCGCAAAGGATGAAATACGAACATGTCGGTTGTGAAAATCGGTACGACTTGACACAAAATATGGGTTCACAAAATTTTATCGAATTAGACTATTTGAGTTTGTCTAATAAATCTCACGACGTTTGTACTAATAACAGACTGGAAGCGCATCTTCAAGGATTCGACGACTGCAACTTTGATGTTAGACATAGCGAAACGACTGATAAATTTGTTGATATTCCTCAGTATATTGATTATTCTAGTCTACTTGCATGCGAAGGTAAACAATTCGGCAACGAAAATTCTGTAAACGAATTCGATTTTCGTACAGTCAATAATTTTCCGCCTCCGAGCAATAATTTGCATTTCGGTAGTGACGAATTTATTTCTTTGACCGATATTCCGAGGCAATAATTATTAACGTAATTATCATTACAGTGGCAGTGCTGAAATACCATCCATTTTTAATTGAAAGTAATAAATGTTGTTGCCAGTATTTCAGCACTTTTTGCCTTTTTAATGTGCCTTTTTTATAAAAAGTACTGCTGCTTTCGAATGATCTTTGAAATTAGTTCATAGTTGTAACATTCCTTGTAAATATAATAAGTTGTATAAATGTACATATTTGTAATAATAAATGTGATATTGAGTTTTAAGAAAAATTGACCCGAAAACCTCAGTAGTATCGGTGCCTTTTTTATAAGGTACACTGTACCCTTTTATGGGCATTGGGAATAGTAAGATATCTGGTTTCAATTAAATTAAATAGTTCAGTGAAAGTTAAATATCTTAAATAAAATGATAACGATATTGATATTGTTAGAGGAGTATGGGAATGAAGCAAAAATAAATAAAAAATAGTAATAATATATAAAGGATATAAGGGTTGGTTTAGAGTCAGATAAGTCAGGAACCAGTTGAAATGTGATAGATGAAGAAAATATTTATCCATGGACCCCATCCCTCGAATAACGTGTTCTTTCAGCATTTTTGACCCTTTAGAAATAAAGTTCTACTCACTTACCTCTTGTTTACTCTTTAAGATTGGATTACCTGCTTCAAATTAGGTACTCAAAATGCAGAAATCAATCTTTTTAACAATAAATATCATGTTGCTCAGGTACTTTATTAACCAACCAACCCCCACCCCCGTATATTCTTCAAAATAGTCTCTTACCAAACACACTCCCCCCACCTTTGCTTAGGACAGCCCTAACTACTCCAAGTCAGTTAGAAATTTTTATATGGTGTGCATAATCTTTTTTAATCAAAATTGGTTCCATCCCCNTTAGGTACTCAAAATGCAGAAATCAATCTTTTTAACAATAAATATCATGTTGCTCAGGTACTTTATTAACCAACCAACCCCCACTCCCGTATATTCTTCAAAATAGTCTCTTACCAAACACACTCCCCCCACCTTTGCTTAGGACAGCCCTAACTACTCCAAGTCAGTTAGAAATTTTTATATGGTGTGCATAATCTTTTTTAATTAAAATTGGTTCCATCCCCTTCAAAATTTACAAGGGAATACAAACACCATATAAACAGAAGCAGGTAGAAAATATTTATCCATGAACCTCCTCCCTCGAACGTGTTTTTTCAGCATTTTTGACCCTTTAGAAATAATGTTCTATTCACTTACCTCTTGTTTACTCTTTAAGATTGGATTACCTGCTTTAGTTTCAAATTAGGTGCTTCAAAATGCAGAACTCAATTTTTTTAACAGTAAATACCATGTTGCTCAGGTACCTATTAACCAACAAAGCCCCCATTCCTGAATATGCTTCAAAATAGTCTCTTACCAAACACACTCCCCCCACCTTTGCTTAGGACAGCCCTAACTACTCTAAAAGTCACTTAGAAATTTTTATATGGTGCGCTTAATCTTTTCTAATTAAAACTGGTTCCACCCCCTCAAAATTGAATACATACACCATATAAACAGAAGCAGGTAGGTTTCTGCAGACACCAAAAAATACGTATATGTTCTCATAAAGAACTGGAAATCAACTTTTCTAATTTAAAAATGAAATTGTCATACCAAATAATGAAGCATGCAAACTCGTTTTAAAACTTAAGAGACAAAAACTGGACGACAAATATGAACCAACTATATCTACTGGGTTAGTAAATAAATTACATAATGAAAATGGTCAGTGTTTTTGATTTTATAATTTTATTGCACATTTGCATTTATAAAAATTTTTCACAGTTACATTGCAAAACAGGGCTCAATAATAATAATGATGATGATGAAAAAAAAAAACAAACTAGAATAGCATTCCAATTAAACACGCGCACAAGTATACATTCACGGTAATGTCCACACATTGTACAAAAAAAAGTAATAATAGTAGTAGTAAACGCTTAAATTATCGTACGATACATATTTCGGCTATAATTGCTAGAATAACTTAAATCCTTTACGACTAATTAATTTCTAATACCAAAGTCACAATTCGGCACTTTCAGTAACAAAACTACTCAACAATGCTTAAACTAAATCACATTTGAAGTTACTTATTTAATTTCAATTTTAAACTTGTCCTGCTAAACGTCTGATTTATTAGATCACTAACATCAATATAATAAGACTGTAGGAAATAAAAGATGACATTCTTGCCTTTTTTTTTTGTTCTTTTAATAAAAGTACAGTTGTTGAATGATCTTTAAAAAGGTCCTTTGACGATTTTGCATGTTGCAAAAGTATCTTACAGTCTTATTAGGAGATAACACCACTTTTTTTGCGATATAAAAACAATATTATATAACTTATATCTAAACTCACTAGAAATAACTCCAGAAAAAACCACAAAGTATTTTTTTAACCCTGCTAGAAGAGAGTTTGTATCTTACAAGCAATAATAAGTTTCTTTTTAATAATAATTGTTATATATCTATGTAGAACGTTGGTTAATAAAAATGCACACGCACTAATAATTGTAAGACAGTGAAAAAAATTAAATAAATTAACATTTTGGCTATAATTACTCTCTACTTACTAATCAATAATTATAAGCATTTATTGTGGTTTTAATTTTTTTTTTGTTTGTTGGAATAGCTTATTAGAAAATATTTTTAAATACAATTATGTATTTGATTGTAACTGCTGGCTTTAAAGTTTCATTCCTAGTTTCTACGTGTCGAATAAAAAAATTATATATATATTACAATTAAAATTAATTAATATTAGTTGGCTCAAAATATTTTTAGGATGCCTCATGATCCAGTTCTTCAAGAAACTACTTAAAAAAATAGGACTTTCGCAACAGGAGGGACGAAAATTGAAAAATCGAAAAATTTGCGATATCGCTGTAAAAAAAATGTCACTTTAATAGTACTTGTCTTATTAGGTGTTATAAAAACCATTTCTTTTCGGCTGAAACATTAATAATGTATAAAAGTTCATATTTTACAATGTTAATTAAAATATTTGTTATTATTCCGTTTCTCTTAGAATAAAAAATTTAAGCAGGTTTGCAGTGCTTGTATTAAAAATGGAAAGAGTAAACAAAAACGCCTAGTTTAACAAATCTAAGATAGCATAAACGTCATAATTTGAATTTCGTATAATATTTATATACAATTCGTGTGACCATAGCATTAAAAGAACATTGCATGCATACATGTCACAGAAATATGAAACCTACACATTTGCTTCATTCGCAATGAACTTTTTACATACGTATTATTTCCCTTCACAAATGCAAGGGATGTGATAACTGTTAAAGAAAATAACATTCATAATGACAATAGTAAATCAATTTAAAAAAATCTTTTCTACGAAGAGAAATCAGTTGGAAATGAAAAGTCGAAAATAAATTGTACAGCACTCCAAATACATAGGTATCGAAAATTTCTTGAATAGTGTTTTATTGGGGTAACCAACTTTCTTAGACAGTTATTTTTTTAAATATCAACAAAAATGTCTTGCCTTTTAAAGTTTTAATTAATACATATATGTTAATGAGATTAAAAGATCATTTAAGACCACAAAAAAATAATTTAAATCTTTGTAAATTTAAAGATGAATGTAAAAATTATAGCAAACAAGGAGTAATCATATTGTTCATCTCTAACTGTACCTTTAGTATCTAAAAACGTTTTACGTTATGTGAAATTTTGGGTTGCAATGCTATATTTAATTCAAACACTAGTTGCTTATTTTTGAAAAACAAACAAATAATTGAGAATAAATATCTTCAGAAAAAACTTTTTTTAGACTGTTGAGGATTTAATAAATAGAAAATATGGCACCCCACTACTCGGTTGTTACTGTGAAGTTAACGTAAATTTATAACGAGAGGAAGAGAAATGTTCCAAATGTTCATTCATACTACCCAAGCAAAAGAAACAAGTGTATTTAAAAAACCCTAAGCAAAACAATAATGTACATAAAAAGAATATAAAAATTAAAATTTCTGCAGCAGCTATAAACCACTGACACTCTGCCACAACCTGTTTAGACTTTGACCCGAAAATTCAATCTTATCATATTGTGTAGTAATAGTCTTTGACTGGAAGACTATCAAAATAATAAAAATGAGTATGTCAACTGCCACTGAATGGACTGGGACAGTAAATAAAAATATACGATCTGTCACTTAAAAAAAGGAAACTAAAAATATCACAAAATCACAATTTAAGTAACTACAAAAGTAATGATAAATTTGCGTACTGTAATTTACAATAACAATCTTCTATATATGCAATATGTATAATATTGACAGACTTTCGTCATCTGCTTTTTTATTTAAAAAATGTTTCGTCATATATAAACTCCTATATAAATGAAATGATATCTATTTACAATGGTACCTATTGTTATTTGTTATTAATATTATTATAATATTAGAATTATTTTCATTAATTTGTAAAAGATGGTAACCTACCGAGTAACGTTGGTTTGTTCCTTCTTAACATCTCTATCTTTCTTTTCATCCTTTATTCTGTCGTCGTTACCTTGGGGAACTGCAGATGATGATGATGATGATGGTTCTTCCATAGCGTCTTTTAAACACTGTATCGACTCTTCAACAGAAAATGTTTGAACATTAACAGGCGTAGGGGGCAACGACTGGCACACTTTTGATGAACTTTGACCCTCGACTGCGGCAACCGTTTGCTCTACGACCTGACTTTGGGTCATGGGAGCAACTCGTTCACGACTTTTTGACCGCGGCACCACTTTCAAACGATAAAATGTGGTGTCTTGGGGAACTTTGTAACGATTGCTTGACTAAAAAAAAGTAAATGTTTAAGTTAAGGGGCAAACAGGTCATGTCATGAGCACTATATCGCCACCTACTGATATTTAGTGCTAACTGTGGTGTTTTAAATATTTGACAACGGATTTAAAAAGGTATCTACTTATCAATTTTAATCTATGTTGCAGCTTATATGCAAACCAAATTAAAAAATCTGGAAAGATCTACGTATGGGAGTTTCAATAAACTGCTTACTAAGAACTTATTGCTCTTGACAGACGAATTTCATTTTACTAACCTTTCTAGCTTTGCAATGCTCTTTTTCAGTTACTATTCCAAAGCAATATGCAATTCGCTTTTCTCCCTTTTTAGCCAAACCAAGAGGTTCGATGCAATTCGAGTGTAAAAAATACAGACTTTCGCTGTCTTGGACGATAACGTAATTCTCATGCTCTTCGTCCCAAACGATAGCAACGGTATCACCGAACGAAACCGAATCAACGTTTAATTTTCCTGATTTTCCGGTCAACATTTGACTTTTAGAAAGTTTATCTTTTTTGGCCATGGGACTCGTAGCTACATCTACTTTTCCTGTAAATAATGAATAAGAAATGTAAATTGCCATAATTTGAGTTCTTGAGAATGATGTTATATAATGTTTTATGTTTCAATTTTGTCAAACTTCTGTTAAATTTAAATTTCAAAAAAAAAAGAATAAGTATAATTAAAGTTACAAATTACCTTCTGCAACTGAGACGGAAATACCCATGTCTTGTATACCTTCGTCGGTTTTCTTCGATCTCTCTAAGCACAGTTCCATTTCTAATCTATCATTCTCGTTCCTCAACTTTTCTATTTTACTTTCAAGTTCTTCGTTTTGTCTTTCAGTTTCGTTTTCGGCCAACTGTTGGATTGTATTTTTGTATTTGATGCATTCAAGATTTAAATTCGCCTCCCGTTCTCTAAGGACATCAATCATTTTGTCCTTATCTTCTGATATTTTTTTCGCAACCTCCTCAACGAGTTTTTGTTTCTCATTTTCGAATTTATTACTAAGTTCCTTTACTTTGTCATCTAAAATTTTTGCCCATCGTTTTGACTCTAGTTCAATAGCTTCTTTAATAGCTTTTGCCTTATCGTTCTCATAATTCTGTTTTATCTGTAAAATTAACGCTTCATGGCTAGGAGGTTCTTTGAAATCATGATCGGGACTTTCCAAAGGTTCAGTGGGGCTACGATCTAATTTGGCAATAGACATTAATTTAAAACGAGATCGGATGTTGTCTATTTCATCTTTATGATCCCTATTTAGTTTATCTGTAATTTCTTTAATGCTCTGCTCTTTTTCCACCTTTAATTTTTCAATTTGTAACATAACATCTTGCAATTCCGATGATTTTTCATCTTTTACTTCTTCCAAATCTTTAGTTGTAACCGACAGCTTTTTCTGTGCCTCTGACAATGTAGACTCCAAATGAGATATTTGAGCTTGCAGATCATTAATTTCGTTGGTTTTGAGTGTTGCAGTTTTTTTATGCTCCTCTAATTCCGACTCATATTCTGTTGAAAGCTTGCCTAAAGCCTCCTTTACTTCAATATTCTTTATTTCGCTAAAATTTTTATACAGAGCCCCCATGTTATTATGCTGTACCTCAATATGATCTTTTTCCAACAAAAAGAAATTTTTTAAATCAGTTAGTTCGGATCTTAACTGCGCAAGCGTTTGACTCACTAAACCGGACATCTTGAGAAGTGTAGACCGCAATTTATCTTGTTCGGTTCGTGATGTTTCTAAATTGTCCTAATAAAAACGAAATTATCACTGTTCTGTTTTAAAGGGTATGAATTAGATATTTATTATTTTAAAGGTGTAGCTACTCTGTTTTTGAAAGGACAGAATATTTCTAAAACTTTAATCATAAGTTAAAAAATTTTCTTCCATTTCTGTTTCAGCCTTCTTATCCATTATAATAATGATTTATTCTAAGTTTATTTTTTATAATGTAATATTATTATGGTAGTCTATTTTTCCACTCATTTCTCGCAAAAACTATTATGAAGCATGCAACAAATAATATACTCAAGTGGCAGTAACAAGCGAACTGAAAAAGTGAAAATTGCCTACAAGGAGAAACTAAGGACCTCATATTACACTAACAAAGGGAATTTGTGTATCAGGCATTTCAAATAAAATCAAAAATAAAGCAAAAATTTATAAAAAGAAAAAAAAAACGAAATGCTACAAAGAAGACAACATTACTTTTTTTATGATGTACCTGCAGCAACGCCACGACATTGTTGGCGTTGTCTAGTTGTCTAACAAATTCCCCTTGACTGTGTCCGCCGGTTTCAATGCTCAAGCTCGAAGGCAAACTCTCGTCAATGTAATATTCGTCAGTGACGAACTCGTTCGCGGGCTGACAGCCTTGTATAGGCGAAATGGGGGAGATATGTTCGTTTTTGATAGGACTTTGAAGGACTGAGGGTGAGACAACGGATTTCGAAGAAATGGGTGGAGCACTGTTATCATATCCGCAAGCTAAACTTTGCTGATGATGAGAATTAAAACAACTCTCAGTATTCGAATTAAAATTTTTTAAACTAGCCAATTCGTCAATCGATTCCAGTGATGGATTTTTGATGTTAGTAAAACTTTCAGTGTTGCTGTGACTGCCACTTGAGCTCAGTGTCCTTTGCAGTTGCGTGTTGGCGCTGTTGTTATTTGTCGGAATGTTAGCACCCGTGTTCATAAGACTGTAACCCATGTTGCTCGAGTGACTAGCACTTGAACATGTGTCGGTGCTTTGCGAGTTTTGATGGAATTTTAGGAAAGTTCGGGGAGGTTTTCTCGGGGGAAAAAGCGGTTTCTCACCAACCTCTGTCAGCGTTGCAACGTCCTGTGTTCGTGCGCGTCCAGAAGGCACGTCTTTGTCGAAGTGAAGTTCAAGTGGACTCTGCCCAACTTTCTCGAACTCTTCTGTGTCGGTTTCGGATTCACAACCCCTATTGAAAAATCTTAATTTCACTTAACATATAATACACGCTGTATCTAAATGAAACAGTTTAAATTTTAATTGTACCTACTATTAAAACAGAGAAATCAATAAGTATTAATACAAAACAATAAAACTTACTTATCTAAATCCTTTAGAAGAGGTATGGCATGAGGTGCAAGGCATGTTTCACTATCAGCTGGTTTCAATAGATTTTGATCTAAATTGCTAGCCAGTCCTACTTCTGTCACAACTTGTACCAACTTTTCTTCTATTGCACGACCATCTGCCTTATCTAATTCAGCTTTGACGAGTGACTTTATCATGAAAAAATTCGTGATAGCTGAGATGTCTGGCACACCCAAATTTTCACCTAAATCTGGCAACTTTCTTTTCAGCTCTTCAATGTCTTCGACGTTGAGTTTTGGAAGACTCGAATCGAAAATCGAAGGGGCTTGAGTGGCATAAGGAGGAGGCATATCGTTCATACCAGGAAAGAGAGAATTCAGAAAATGACCATCAAACTGGGACTGAAAGTCTTTTCGGCGAGCAACTTCTTCATTGTGGATGGTGAGTAAGTGACATGCAAGTTCAGATGCCCACTAAAATATTTTTATTACATTTATAACATTTTTCAAAAAGAAGGGAGTTAAAAGCAAATAATTCAGAAAAGCAATATTGTTTAATGGTATTTTGAGGTAAAAATACACAATAAAACACAAACATATAAAATTTTTATTTCACCACACACTGGCTTTCCATAATAGAAAGATAAATAATTTATGTCCGTCTTTATCATTGAATTTAAAGTTTTTTACCACATTCAGCTAGTGACAATTTTTTTATGAATGATTAAAATGAACTTACTGCAAGGAAAGCTTGAGAAAACGCTCTTCTTCTAACAACTTCCGCCACAGCAGCGAGATATGTGGCTGGCGCCAAATGAATCTGTTGCAGTGCTTCCAAACTCTCTCTCAATCTCTTCAAATTATCATGGTAAACTACTAGTCTTTGATCAGTTTCAAGCATCACACTTTGAACATAAGTAACCCATTTTAAACGATGATAGAGGTTCAGTCTGAGTTCCTCTTTCGCCTTCGTACATCTCTTGCGAATGTCGAACAACTTTTGGTGGTTCTGGATCATCACTTGCAACTGTTTTTGATGAGACAAGCATAAATCTGGCAGGATCGAACTGTCTCCAATTACACTGGCTCTTGCCTGGTTCTAGAAGTATTAAGATACCGAAATTAAACTTAAAAAATTAAAATACGATTCAAAACCGTTTAAATTAATGGTAAATATTTTGCTCTAAATTATTTACACAATAACTATATACCTGCAAGAAAGATTGTGCTAGGTCTGCTTGTGCTTGAACAATACGTTTTGCTTCACACATTAGCTGATCCAAGCCAAATAATCGATCGCCTAGACCTTTTACTTCTTTCATATCAGGTTTCTCTGAAGACTCTATGGCTCGTTCCACTTCTTCATGAAGAGATTTGAATAATTCATCGCTAAACTAGAATAAAAATTCCAAGTGCAATAATTACTTTTACAATGATTATCAAATAAACACAGGAAATCAATATTGAGTATTTAAAATAACAATTTTTGTAATAATATGTAGAACAGAAAAACTTACTTGCTCCAAACCTTTTGAGCAATGTTCAAAAAATTGATCCATTGAACTTTTATTATCAGATGCAGATATCCATTCCAGTAATGTTGTTGTCTTTGCTTCTTTACCAGCTTCATCACTATTTTCTGTGCATTCTTCAGCTTCTGCAGATTTATTTTCTTCCTCACAGATTTCTAACAGTTGAGGCAATACAGGTATTTTTGCCAATGTTTGCAAATCTTCATTAAAACTGAAAATACATTTAATAATAATTATTTATTTAATATACTAAATTTAGAAAGCATTAGACATTTTAGAAATTAAATATCATCAGGAAAACGTGTTAAACTTACTGTTGTAAGAAATTAAGATAAGTTTCGCGTTCGTTTGTAAATTCAAGGAAAGTTTTTTCAAACACTTCTGTCCTCTTTTTAAATAGGGCTGTAATGTCCTCTAAATTTGCTACCACAGCTGCCCATCCTTGTTGCTGCAGGTGCTGATCATGTACAAGATCATCACATATTTTTGCCTGTTCCTTTGCAGATTCATGAAATCTTTGTGCTAAATGTGTTCTTTGATTTACAGTGTCTATTTTTGGTGGCAAATTTTGCAGATCACCGGCTTTCTGTATTAAATCTGGAATAATCATATATAGTAGTTGTGCTTATTATTTATAAAATCAAACAACAGTACAAAATAGAAAAATTACCTGCATCTAATCCTAAATCAATGATGGAGCATGGAGGAGATTTAGACTCTATAACTGACTTACTGAAAAGGTATATGGGGTTTGTGTCAGTACCTGCAGAATACAAATTAACACGAGTATCTGGATCTAAGCAATCACCTCCACTGACTAGAAGTACTTGCTTCTCTGATGGAATTTTGCAAACCTTTTCAATGTACTGTTTTAAATTACTAACACTGAAACCATCATAACACATTTATATTTAAAAGAAGCCATAATTAAATAATATATAATGTCATACTTTTCAAAGGCCAGGCTCATGTCAAATGTGATCATAGTTCCTGCATCAACATGGAATACGTACAACATCTTCACAATTTCTCAAAGCATTCTCATTGAAGGAAGGCACTAATTTTATAATCTAAAATAAGTCTGCAATAATTTAAACTACTACAAACATGGTTTTTAAGAATTACATTGTGTATTTTTAAAATGGAGATAAAGTAATGAGTAAATACATGTAGTTCATTAATCCTTGAGAGTATCAGCATGTATTTTAAGCAGTAAACAATAATTTTGAGGGATAGTGAAACATCAAAACATTACATTCCACAATGAAAACAAAGGAATTGTTGATTATGTAGGCTATAACTAATTAACCATCATATGCCACAAAAATATGTAATGTGGTTTAGAAAGATAATAATAACTGTGTCATGCTACCAAAAAAACTAAATTGATAGGAAACGTACGATTTAAAGCTAATTTTCTGCATTTCTTGTACATAGCCTTTGTGACAGCTACGTGACATTCTCACAGCTGATATTGACGAGCACTGAAAATTTGCACTTACATTTTTGTTATTTACACACCATTATGTTACTTTCGTTATCACACTTAATACACAAAACATTTTGGCCAAAACGCAATTTGACCATCAACTGACTGTTCGTTGATTATTACACAGGTCTACCTACTATGATTACAACTTGCAATTCATTTTTTTCAAGGCCGTTTATTCTCGTTCATGTCTCGTCTTCTTGCTTACTAGTCTCTGCTGTTATAAATCCAAACCAATATTTGTAAACATTGGAACCCACGGTACTTTTATTGGAATCTGCATATTGTACATTTCAATTATACGAATCAAATAGAAATCCTCCGCATATTACTCTTTCTTCGTCATTTAGACTTACGAAAGCGACCTGAAGATGGCAGCAACTGTATGAAAATGTTGAAAAACAAAAGTTTTAAAAAACTTTTACGGTTTCCACTTACTGCCTGAAAACACTTTTTGGAAACTGTATATACATTTTGTTATTAATTATTTTAAATAAGTATTATTAGCAGTTTACAACATTTTCCTACGGTTGGATAAAAAAATGAAAATTAATTAAATAAGCTAGTTCTTCCCCCTGCCCCCTGCCATTTTTATTGCTCCACTATGACGTAGTGTCGGCCATCATTCTTTTCTAATTGTTGTAGTTGTCGGCCATCATTCTTCTGTAATTGTTGTAGTTATCGGCCATCATTCTTTTTCAATTGTTGTCGCATTGTCACTGATGTCGGCCATCATTCTTTTTCAATTGTTGTCGCATTGTTACAGATGTCGGCCATTATGGTTTTTTAATAGATTTATAGTAATCAATGATTAAAATTTAAAGGAAAAAAGTAGGTATGCAATACATCGTGAAATTGCTGATACTAACTTTCATTTACGTAATACTACTTTGGCCTGTGCTGATAGCACTAATAATTTCTAGAATTTGCAGTACTTTACGAACAATGAAATATTGCTTTATTTATTATGTTATTATAATTAAAAAAAAAACAATAATGCTACCAGATGTACTATACCTAAACTAATAAATAAAGTCCTCGTTTTATGTGTTTCAACGTTAGGTTCGCCGAGAAGATTTTCTGGTCAATAGAAGGCGTTAGAACTGACGATAAAGAATTGCAAAATGAAAGTTTGCAGAAGTTGTCCGAACCCCGAACCATCGAGTTGTACTTTTTTCTTCAGGGGTATTTACAGGCAGCGCCGCAAGTACTTTTACAACTACATATCCTAATGAGAAACGTCTCCACCATGGATAAAGATACAAGTAATTTTTTTTATTTCGAAAATGTGCGCTTTTAATTATCGTCGGTCAGTACCTGTCAGGGCCTTTGTCTGGCTTGCTTATTTATTATTACAATAAGTGTTACAAAATACGGTAAACGTCTATAATTAACAAGATAAACNAAAATACCTACAATCTAAAATTTGTTTCTTAAATTCAAAATACTTTAAAAAAAAGTATCTAGTACAACCAAACAGACGCTATAATAGAACCCGATCTCTCCTCTAAATATGCCTTAAAAGTATAAATTTTTGACATCTTTAAAAAAAGTTTGAATGGATAAACCTCTGCCGATATGATAAATATTTAATGTGTACCTAAGTCAACATTATTTCAATAAAAACCAGTCGAAAGGACCTACGTGGCAAATCCGTAAATGTATAGTAAAAAGAAGAACGAAAGATAAATATTACATCCCCTTTTAGTGCACATTTCAAAATAGAACGAAAAACGCTTTACCGCCCGCCACGCATTAAAAGTAATATGAAAAAAAGTATTTCCCTTAAATAGATATGGAAGGAAAGAAAAGGTACATCGGAAAAGAAATATTCTGGAAAAGGCAACTACAAAAGCAGTGGAGTAGGTGCAAAAGGGTGTGAGGGGGGTGACAACCAACATTAAAGAAACTAAAATTCCAAAAAATGCTAATGGAATTATTTTACTCTCGGAGATATTAACAGATAATAAAATCTAAATTACTTACTATGACATTCGTAATAGACCACCGACTAATTAATGATAACTATAAAAACTGTATTTAGTTTTGTACTAATTGTAATGCTTGATTTAAAAATGTACTTACTACAAATAACAATTCGGAAGTTTCTTAAGTAAAATACACTATGTCACTTCTTTGTAAATCGCGGCTCACAGCAGGAAGTTTCGGCAAATTTTCGATCAGCAACATTTTTATATTGTTATTTTATTTTCATCAAAAATCTTTGTACGTGACCTACAGCACATACTTGAGGGCTTGCTAAATTTTGAATTACAGAAATACAGGCCTCTGTCTTATTATATATACATGGTAATTAATTGCCTTCATTATTTATTTGTAATTGATTTTAAATTACAATTGTCGGCTACGTACGTAGGTACCCAACTAATACTAATGCGTCAAATTGAAGAAGTTTTATCAAAACTATTTTACAAAAAATTAAAAACCATAGTTTTGGGTAAAAAAGAATTATTAGTTGCACTACAATATCTCACAATGTTCACAATTAAAAGATCATTCAAACATCATACAGCGGATAATAGATACGATAATTTTCGGGAAATTACCACGAATATTGCACGACCACTTAAACATGGATCATCCTCAAGGAAGTGACATTTTGTTACAAACGAATGCCGCATGCGATCTATATTCGGGGCATTTTCGATGTGCCTGCAGTGGACATGTGGCGAAAGAAAAACGAGAGATTTAAGGAAATTATAATGAGTACTTTCAACTACATAAATAAGTGGATGGATGGTGGATCAATCTTAAGGAGGAACAGCGTTATGAACGAATGCCGCATGCGATCTATACCAGCGGTATTTTTGATGCACCCGAAATCGACAGAAAAATGACGCAGGTCATATAGAACAAAACTTCTAGAAATTTCGGGAAACTATCACGAATATTCCACAACAACACAAATAAATGAAGGGATTAATGATGAAGCAGTGCTATGAACTAATGTCGCACGCGGTTTATGTTGGCGATTGCCTATTTCTTAATTAGAGCGCAACAAAAAGAATTTACTTTGCATTTCGTCCCTTACCTACGAAACTTTTTGTTTCGGAAGTACCTAAAGCGGATTTGTTTTAGTTTCCGAGGTTAAGCATTTCGCGAATTCTAAACAATGACAAAAATTCTTAACATGTTCGGGGATCGACGAGAAGAAAGTTATCGGTAATGGAAACGGGTTCTGGAGCTGCACCCCGCGCAACCCCCACTTACTTTGACGGTTGAACAAAAGTAGGCCACATACTTGCTGTCAACTGAGTAATTACAATTTCGATCACGTTTACCGCATACACATCCAGGGAACATTTCTCAATCTAGTAGGTATATTGAAAGGAGCTTGTCAATGTATTTACTAAACATAGGTAATGTGCTTTCATGCCAAATAAGACGTACACACACACCCACATGTAGGTACATGAGAGCACGTGAAATTATTAATCTTCAGTACAAGTGAACGTATTTATATGTGTGTAGTATGTACGTATGTATGTATGTATGTATGTCTGTGTCTCAACCAGGGAGTATGAAAATCAGAATGACAAATAATGTCGACAACAAGCAGTGCATTAGCAAGCTTAATTTCAGCTAATGAACCAGAACAACGATGCTACAAACTAAATAAGGCTGCGCAATGAAAGGCAAGTTCAGCCAGTACCCTTGTGGCTTACGCTGAAAGCGACACATAGTCCTCCAAGGATAATAATTCCGCTTGTTCTCGCTGTGTGTGGCTGTACGCTGAGGAATTACCATTATTCTGCTTATCGATTTTGTGCTTAAACGCATTTTTAAACGCGACAAAAATTTTATGAATTACTGTAGTGCATAATATGATTTAACCTTTAAAATACTTTATTGTTATGTTTAATGAAAAATTTAAGCTGCAGTAATTCATTGTATTCAATCCTTTAAATATTAAAAAAAATACAACGTGTAATTATACAACACGCTACTGAAGTGAAACATCTTCAAACACACAAACATACCGGGATAGGGGTTAAGGAATTGGTTTAATGGTACTATTTGTACAGTATGAATTTAAATTTTACACTATACATGCCGGAGTTGCCTGTAACGAACGTTGCATTGAAGCGCGCTCACGGCTCAAGCGATTCCCACTACGAGATATCCGTTGCATGATTTCGTTACATAGCAACTCGCACGAAACGAACTTAGCCTGCCGTGCGTAAAAAAGTTTCACTTCAAAAACTCATCAATTAACAACCGAAATATTATGTAATTAATTAAAGAATCCTCAAAAGATCAAGCATCTTTTTTGGTTAGTTAGAGTATTAAAAAAACAACAGAATTTTATAAAAGATATTGTTAATGCTTGACACTGTCGATGAAACAGAATCATGTCGGAACGTCTTGCAGCAACACTTTCTCTCTCTCTTTTTTTCAGTCTCAAATATCTATTAAAGCAACTTGTTCATCCACACCCACAAAGCTTTTCTTTTACTAATTATATGTTCACTCTATGTGAAGAAAGAAAATTTCGTTAAAAAAATGCACAGTAATTATAATAACAGTTCGCCTTTTTGACATTTAGTGCATGAAGGATAGTTAGGTATTCCTTAATCTGAGCACCACATATGCCATCACATCCTGTTAGCAAACTAAACCTTCACTTATAGAAACGAATGTTCATTGTTATTAAAATATTTCGCCTTTGCAGTTGCGCCATATCTGTGAATCCCCGATATATTTGGTACTTTCCCAAACGTATTTCTGGAAGTTGGTTTCCGTGGTCAAAAAATATGACAATTCCTTAGTACAGTTAAAATCTGTTATAACGACACCGAAGGGACTACTCGTAAAAACCGATAGTCGTAACAACCGGTGACGTTATTAAGTACCTAATACCTTTTATTGAATGTTTGATTAATACATTCATTTATAAAATAAAACTACATTTTATTTATTTCACATAAAACGTATAATAAAAAGGCATTATGTACATAACATTATCATTTTTCTATATTAATAAAATCTGTAATTTTAGTCTGTTTGGAACACTTGTGTCGTGCGTACGCACCATGTAGTTCCTGTTGAATTTTAATTAATGTATCGGCATAATTTCCTTGCACGTGAAACTGTTCATTAAAAAGAACAATTTTTCGTAATACACTGACAACATTAAGAACATCATTCAAAGTTGGCACTGTAAATTGTTCTTCAGTCTCTTCCTGTTCGTCATTTTCCTCTTGAACTTCTTATGCAATATCATCTTCCGTAGCTGGTGCACAAATTGCAATAGAGTTATCTGCATCAATAAACTCCTTAGCTTCAGTAGCAGTTATTCTGAGTATTACAATAGACCCTAAACTCGACACGTTTTTGTTTACTTTTGCGATCTTAGCGGTCATTTACTGTACCAAATGTGGGTACTGTTACCTATTCAAATGTTTACAATACAGCTGGTCGTTCTAACAGATATAATTCTCCGAAAATAACAGTTAAATGTAGTCGCTTAAAGCGATATGTCGTAACAAGCAATGTCGTAACAACCAATGTTTTTATAAGGCGGTCTAACACAATTCAGCCGGGACCTATGATATTGGTCAATATAACCGGTATGTTGTTCTAAACGATGTCGTAGTAAACGGTTTTGACTGTATTTGTTTTTCATTATTTATTTGTAATTGATTTTAAATTACAATTGTCGGCTACGTACGTAGGTACCCAACTAATACTAATGCGTCAAATTGAAGAAGTTTTAACAAAACTATTTTACAAAAAATTAAAAACCATAGTTTTGGGTAAAAAAGAATTATTAGTTGCACTACAATATCTCACAATGTTCACAATTAAAAGATCATTCAAACATCATACAGCGGATAATAGATACGATAATTTTCGGGAAATTACCACGAATATTGCACGACCACTTAAACATGGATCATCCTCAAGGAAGTGACATTTTGTTACAAACGAATGCCGCATGCGATCTATATTCGGGGCATTTTCGATGTGCCTGCAGTGGACATGTGGCGAAAGAAAAACGAGAGATTTAAGGAAATTATAATGAGTACTTTCAACTACATNTATTTTCGGAGTATCAATTAAAATTTAATCGCGTCAGATAATATTATTCGGAATCCTTTTATATTGTCTAATTGACAGGAACTTTTTATTATACCGTTTCGAAAATATGCAAATACTGCAATCGATAAAGTGGATTAATTAAATGGTTTAGGGAGGCGTTTAATTAATTAGCGCTGTACCAACCGTTGTTAGATATAATATAAAACAATTGGGGAATTTGTGATTAATGCCAACAGAACAATTTCATTTGGAGATTTGAAATGCGCATTTTTTGTTTTATTTTTGCATCAGTTTTAAAATTTACAATTAGAGCACAGAGGCAGAAAGAGCCAGAGAGGGAAAGAAGATGAGAAAAAAATCGGATAGAACCGTCCGCAATATCGACACGTATTATTCACAGCATTTAAACTTTTCAATGAATGCCGCTATAAACCGGCATAGATCATAATTGAAATTGGAACTTTTAATCACTTGTTCTTTAAACCAAGTGCATACAAACGTATCTGAATGCGTGGATTTCGCATTTATCTCACCTAATTAAAAAGTATAAAAACGGACAGACAGCCACACGACTGATCCTATAAGGGTTCCGTTTTTCATTGGGACGTACGGAACCCTAACCCGAGAACCAATTTAACATTGTAGTTGAAAAAAAACACCTTCTCTCATAAATTGAAACTGCAAACGTAAATTTGTAAACACAATATTGTTTTAAAATAATTCGAAGTGGTCTGTATTCTGTCGAAACTTCCAGGCGCGGATTGCGATTTCGATCTTTTTGGATCTCATCAGCGCGTCGCCGGCAGCTCCGACAGAACACAGACCAACTTTTACCTGCTGTCTTAACAGTACGTTTTAGAAAATACTACAAATGGCGCGGTAAACGCCATCTGTAGCACGATGCTACATTTTAGGATTACGTATGCTCCAACAAGGTCCACTTGTGTGGATATCTATTTGCTGAGAACGAATCCCGGCGTAGCCAACCTCAACGTGATAGGTACGTTACCATAATCGAATAAAATAATTCAAAGTGGTTTGTATTCGGTCAAAACTGCCAGACGCGGATCGCGATTTCGATCTTTTTGGATATCATCAGCGCGTCGTAGACAGCTCCGACAGAACACAGACCAACTTTTACCTGCTGTCTTAACAGCGCGTTTTAGAAAATACCACAAATGGCGCGGTAAACGCCATCTGTAGTACGATGCTACATTTTAGGATTACGTATGCTCCAANACACCACAAAAAAATATTTTTTTAATTGTAATATTGTAATTATACGTTTTGGGAACTAATTTTGCGGGAAGTCTTAAAACATACTCGGAAAAAGAGCGGGAAAATTTTCGATACTCGATTTGTACGGTGGGGGGAATGGTCAATTTTCATAGATGTTCTTAAATAACTTTACAACTGTTTATTTTAAAGTATATATATTTGAGACCCTTACAACAAGCCCTTGCATGTTATACGGTACAGTTTGTAAAACTTTTTTTTAATTTCCTATTGACCCCCCAAAAGTTACACCCATGTTCAAAATTTATTTATGTTATACGTCTGTGATTGGTTTTCATTTGGACTTACGGAACCCTAAAAAGAAATAATCAAACGTCGAAATTCCCGTAATTGTAGATCCATTAATGTTCAAAAAATTCTTTCCTAAATTAAATGGAATAGTGAACTATCGGATAAATATGAGTGAAGATCGAATACATGAATCTTGTTGGAATTTTAAAGTAGGTACCATAGCGATAGCCAAATCCTCATGTGCTTTGTGTAGCATCGAATTTTATTAGTATCTAAAGTGAACCCTGTGTGGCAGACTACACCACGTTCACTTCAAAACTAAGATCACCCGCAACCGATTCCACGAAATGTGGGAAAAGACCGGAACCATACTAAAAATGTGTGGTAGAGATTGGCGAAAATTACACTCATAAAACGGGACCGGAGTAGGCCAATCCACATGAATGGTAAGGGTCTGGGGAAGGCGGTTTTCTAGTGCCAGAGTGCAACTACTTAATATGCTTCCGAGTGTTGGATTCTTCCCTCGGGCATCGGACCAGACTGGTATATGAGGGACACGGGAGCCGTAGGTCGGAAATCCTCCTATCTGCCTCGGTCGTTTAAAGTTGTACACCCTGCATACCGGGGGAGAGAGTAATAGTACCAAACCTGCTAACCCTGGTAAAGATCAGTTAGGTACCGCCCACACCAGACGATTGTAGGGCATCTTGATCATCTTTTAGGAAACACTTCGACCAGTGTACGCTGATTGAGGGTTAAATAAAATAAACCTATAGTAACCGTACGTACGTAGGTACGTCACTGTGTAACTGTGTTCGCATGGCTAAAAGTGCAGGGATGTTTTGAAGTTGACCTTTTTTATTAAAATCGAATTAATTTGTTGTAATTGATTCGGCGTATCGTTGATATATCTATTTTAAAATACATTAATTGTAACAACCCCAAATTAATTAGACGAATTGATGTCAAGAGGGTCAATTTTGAGTACCGTTGTAGATGTCCATATGAATGCTAACGATTCCATAAACAGTTAAATACCTATGACAATTAAACAGTCATCCTAGTTTTCAAGTATGGAGCGCAAGTTTGGATAATTTAGGCAAACGGTTGTTTATTAATTCTCTTGGCTAGATTGCAAAATCCATTTATAACTAATTGAATTTTCAAGCACACAACGGCATTAAACACAACCTCTGTGCATCTAGGAAGTTTGCCCATTTGCATCCTGCTGGTCGGTTCGTTCTTGGAAAATCTTCCGTAAAGTTTTGTCGTAAATATGAGGGGCGAAGCGAGGAGTCGCGCTGTGCCTGTCGCGCCGCCAACTTCGCACTTTAAATGAAGACTGAGAGACAAATACGTACACTACATCCCCGTTCGTTCCTCTCCGACGCTAATTGTTTGCCTCCCGACTCCATTGTTGTTAAAGAAAAATATTTGCGACGTGTCTGAAGAACCCTAATTTACGACAACACAAAAGAAAATTATCATTTCACGACGCATCATTTCTTTTGTCGCGTATAATCATTTATTTCGAGTTTTATGGCGTGTCCTTCTCCTTTAGAATTACACTCTAAAATGTACTCGCGCTAGGTTACGATCAATGTAAGCTTGGGCGCTTTTCTTTTGTTAAAATTTTCATTGAAAACACGAAAAGGTCACTTCTTTACTTTTACATGAGCTCTGAAGACACCTCTCCTTGGCATAAACGGACTGTTGCCATTTCGTTACAAAATAACGTGTATTGTAGTTGGCATCTGTCAAGTACAACTACTGAAGATTTCCAAAGACGTACTTATTACAAATGTACCTACTTACAATATTTTTGTAGGTATCTACTTATATATACGAGCGTAATACACTTAATATTGTTTTACATTTCTTACTGGTTCAGAATCGGAAAAGTGAAAATCAAACTTCGAATTAATAACGTAAGGAAATTATATAAAATATATATCAAGCTAGCTCGACAAAATTATATTTCTCATTTCTAAAGTTCACTATAATTTGTCGCTAATTTATTAACAAATCAAAAAGTTTGTCACTGCAGTCAATTACTGGAGAATAGACAAAATGCTAGCTTCATATCAAGCTGGCATAACACCGGTGTATCTTCAAATAGAAATGGCGTGGAAAAGTACTGTATAGCTATAATTTGTCGCTAACTTGTCACTGTAAAATAATACATTCACTTTCACCCATTTTGTCGCCATCCCAGCCTAGAGCTGATCAGCGAAAAACGATTGAAGGGCTTTGAAACTAGCACTACACATCTAGAAATAAAAAAGGCGTAGAGTAATACTGTACGGGTTTAAATTTATCGCTAATTTGTCACTAAGAATTGATACATTTACCCGTTTTGTCGGCAGTCCAGCTATGAGTTGCTCAGCGAAAGACGACTGAAGGGTCGTGAAGACAGCAGTACACATAGCGTATCTCGAAGTAGAAAAGGCATAGAGAAATACTGTACGGTTTGTAATTTATCGCTAATTTGTCGCTAAGAGTTGATACATTTACCCATTTGGTCGCCAGTCCGGCATTGAGTTAATCAGCGAAAAACAATTGGAGGGCCGTGAAAATAGCATTACACATAGCGTATCTCGAAGTAAAAAAGGCGTAGAGAAATACTGTACCGTTTGTAATTTATCGCTAATTTGTCGCTAAGATTTGATACTTTTACCCACTTTGTCGCCAGTCCGGCATTGAGTTGATCAGCGAAAGACGATTGGAGGGTCGTGAAGACAGCAGTACACATAGCGTATCTCGAAGTACAAAAGGCGTAGAGAAATACTGTACAGTTTGTAATTTATCGCTAATTTGTCGCTAACAGTTGACACTTATACCCATTTTGTCGCCAATCCGGCTTTGAAATGATCAGCAAAAAACGATTGAAGGTTTGTAGAGCTAGCAGTACACAGAGCGTATCTCGAAGTAGAAAAGGCGTAGAGAAATACTGTACGGGTTTAAATTTATCGCTAATTTGTCACTAAGAATTGATACATTTACCCGTTTTGTCGCCAGTTCGGCATTGAGTTAATCTGCGAAAAATAATTGGAGGGTCGTGAAGATAGCATTACACATAGCAACTCGATGTAAAAAAGGCGTAGAGAAATACTGTACAGATTGTAATTTATCGCTAGTTTGTCGCTAAGATTTGATACTTTTACGCACTTTGTCGCCAGTTCAGCTTTCAATTGATCAGCGAAAAAACGATTGAAGGTTTGTAGAGCTAGCAGTACACATAGCGTATCTCGAAGTAAAAAAGGCGTAGAGAAATACTATACGGTTTGTAATTTATCGCTAATTTGTCGCTAACAGTTGATACTTATACCCATTTTGTTGCCAGTCCGGCTTTGAATTGATTAACGAAAAACGATTGAAGGGTCCTCTTGCAGTGTCAAGTTGACGGTTCTTCAATCGAAGATGGACTAGCAATAAAATGGGTGTCATCAATCAGCGATAAGTAAATGACAAATTATAGCCCTGACAGTGTTTCTCTACGTCATTTCTATTTAGAGATACGTTGTGTGTAGTATTAGCAAGGTACTAGGCTATAGAATTTTGTCTCTTTTCCAGTCACCGGCTGCAGCGATAAATTTTTGGATTTGTTAACAAATTAACGACAAATCAGTGACAAACTATAGCGCACTTTAGATATGAGAAATATAATTTTATTGTACTGCCTCGATACACCTTGTATAAAAGTATGGCTTTTATTTTGGGGGTGTTTCCGTTGGCCATTTTCGCTTTTAAAAACGTTTTTACTGCTGGAAAAATCAACATGTTAATATGTACCTAAGGATTTACGTTCAGTTTCAAACATTCCAAACATACACCCAGTTGTTAACGTACGAATGTGTTATACGTGCTGTGTTGTATGTTATAAAGCGACGTACAATATCAGCGAGAGAGCGTATACCGATTTAAAAGCAACAGAGGAAAAAGTTTTCCACGTACTAGCCATCAGTTTCCGCTTTGAACGAGACTGCGAGTTTAATTGTGGTAAATTGGTCCATCCGTGACGCCCTAAATTTAATCTTGACGGTTATGGCCTTTGCGGGCACGCTGCTTTGTTGTAGTAATCTCAGATGAAATTTGTTTTGAGAGTCAGGGGAAGCATCTGTCACATAAAGGCCTAAAGAAGATTTATGCGAAAAAAATGCTTTGTTTTCAATTTTACGAGCTTTGTCCGAAACGAGTAGCTGCGTTAAACGTATTGTTATAAATGGCGAACCCACAGGATAAAACAAATCAACTAATACGTATTTTGTATTTAAATGAATAATAATAAGTATGTCTCCCAAAATTGAAATTAAACAAAAGAAATACGTTTCCTACAATTGCTTACCTCAGGTATCGTTTATGACAAGGTCGATGGGACCGCTGAAATTAATTCAAACTCGGTAAAGGGGCGTTCAAGTATTACGTAACGCAATTTAGGGGGAGGGGGGGTCTCGTAAAACGTTACGATGCGTTACAGAGGCGGGAGGGGGTCTTTCTTACAACACGTTACGTAACATTGTTTCTTTTTTTTAAATAAAAAATTAGGGTATTAAAACTACCAAGTTGGCAACCCTTTTCGTTTACGTTTTACGGGGAATCCCTCGATTGTATTGTATGTCATTTAATGTTGTTTTCGTTGTCAGTATCCGTTAGTGTTTATGAAGAAGCACATTGCTGTAGTCGGTGTTATTAAAGTGAGTTCATAGTGTTCATACTGTAATGTCCTCAAAAGAGGGAGATTTGTATCATCAGCTGTTCTCAACTCAAAAAAATGCCGACGAAATTTGGAAAACGACTAAAGAAAAACTAAAAAATAAAGAAAAGTTTATAGAACATATAAATGATGTTATACGATTTGCGCGACATAACTTTTGCGATTTTTTGGTAAAAATGGTCACTTGAGTGTTAAGTAACGTTTAGAGAGGGGGAGGGGGTACAGAAAAACGTTACGGCGCGTTACAAGGGGGAGGGAGGGTCAAAAATCTTCAAAAATTGCGTTACATAATACTTGAACGCTCCGTAATTCCTAATATTTTGAAAATAAGGCTTGATTTCAATTCAATGCTTTCCAGCTATTATTCTTAATTTTTCCACACTTTTCCTAGTAACTTCTTAAAGTTCTGAGAAGAAATAGCGTTTTTGTTTAAATTTAATTTTATTCTATATTTTTTTTACCATTGTAAGATTAATATTTATTTACAATCGATTGTATTCGTGATAATGAGCGACTTCATTAGACAGCAAAACCCTTGACCTCTTGAACTGTTAAGCCGGCAACGCAATCACATAATCATATTCAGTTGGGGGAAAGATACGAAGTTGATCCTGCCTACGAAGCAGGATTCCGGGTATCGATCAATCGGCTTAAGCAATGCAATTTATTAACTCAATAGACAAACATCTGCTTCTGTGTGTTGACTAATACATTCTAAATCTGACCGGTATTCATGGACTAAGGTTCATCCCTGGAATTTATTAAATCGGGATTAAAACAGTTTTCGATTCTGACTGAGGAGATTTATATCCACCACCAAACGCTTATACAAGGATTACGCTTTGTCAAGAGAAAAATTTTATCATGAACAGAACAAGATTGATTAGGACGTTAATCATAACAAACGACTTTTCCAAAATTCTTATTTATATTGCCTATTACCAATAAATTATGAGTGCCTACTTTAAAATTTAATGATGACAAGTGGTTTCGAGTGCGATTTCAAAAAAAAATGCAGTCCGGCACTGCTATTCCCTAATACAAAGAAAATAGTTTAAGCATAAAAAAGCGCTCAATAAATTTCGAGGTGATAAAAAGGATATATTAAGATACAAAAGGCTAAGGATATGTAAAAAAATGCGAAGAATTTAATGGTGCCAACAGTTTTCAAGAGCGAGTTCAGAAAAATGTAGTACGGCACTGCTATTCGCTAATATAAAGAAAATAATTTAAACATAAAACTTACATTTCGAGGAGATAAAAAGGATATATTAAGGTACAAAAGACGAAGGATGTGTAAAAAGTGCGTAGAATTTAATGGTGTCAACAGTTTTCGAGAGCGACTTCAAAAAAATGCAGTGCGGCACTGCTATTCGCTAATATAAAGAAAACAGTTTAAACATAAAAAAGCGCTCGTTAAATTTCTAGGAGATAAAAAGGACATTCTAAGCTATAAACGGCTACAAGTATGTAAAAAAGTGCGTAAAATTTCAAAATTTCGAAAAGGTAGAGAATGTACTAAAAGCTAAGCAAAATAGCTAAAAAACGCCTATTAAATTTCAAAGTGAAGAAGGCATGTTTGGCATGCCACATTTTCTTTTTAGACGAAATATTATTACGTACTTAGCTCTGCGTCAAAAAAAAAATAGGTAAATGCCAAAGATATCGACAGAGATAAAGCATATTAACTGCGATCCTGTAATCCAGGGAATGGCTCTTCTTTGTTCCCGATTACGTTGACCATTGCTCTGCGGGTTATAATTTGTCTCTTGAATCACGTATTTTAGGGCAAATGTTTATTGCCAACCTACATCTCTGTGTGCAGTTTTGCGGTGTGTCCAAAACACTAACGAAACGTTGGTACAGTCGGCCAAAGTAAACAGGCACACGCTTCTTAATGTGAAAATTTCACTTTGCATCTTGGGAAGGAAATGCAAACAACAAACGATAATATTTGTATGTGTGTTCCCGTACATGTATGTGTATATATATAACCTATGGTTTTGGCTAAGAATATTTATATTTTGTTCATACGGGAAGGGAATTGTGCTAAAACAAAGGTCAATACAATCAGGACAAACCACTTTAAAAATAAATAATAATAAGAGTTCTTGATTCCTAGAATTCTGCATCACAAGATCATGCACAATAAAACTCTATAAACAGTTCCGATTTAATAAACTCCAGGGATGAACTGTAGAAGACAAGTAGAAATCAGGAAGGGAGTCCGACAGGGATGCACACTGTCACTGCTACTTTGCGAAGATTAGCTCAGGGTGGAGGTGCGTGTCCAACCAGTCTTAGGACTGACAACCTTATGATGATCATAAACAGGAGTGGGTTTTTTATTTTTCAAAAATGGGAGGTTTCCGCAAGCAGCTTTCCAATACCTCTTCATTTCTAACCTTTTCTACCCACGATATCCTCATCATCCGCCTATAACACCACATTTCGAACGCTTCTAACCTTTTCTTTTCCGCCACTGCCACTGTCCATGTTTCGCACCCGTACAACGCCGTGCTCCAAACATACACCTTTAAC
>NW_020439074.1:531542-546540 GCF_000699045.2 Agrilus planipennis
TAAACTAAAAGTTCATTTTTAATTAGTTTTAATGAAGCTTTATTCCTGTCGTCCCGCCACTTTGCGTTCATAACAGAGAATACTCTTTCTGTAAATGCTGAAGTGGCCGAAACGGACAGCAAAAGTGACACTACTTTGAACAGAGTTGGGAAATCAGGTTGTTCAGTAAATATGGCTTGCCATTTTCTGTGCAATATTATTGATATAAAACTACTCTGAATTTCGAATAATCGCTTACAAAATTACGATGTTTACTTAAGGTCTTAAATAAAGTATTTTTGCGTACTTTACGTGTCTTGTAAAGTATAACGTACGCACAGTCGAAATAGAGTACAATACTTTATAATAAAGTACGGGTGGCAACCCTACTCTTAATCCATCCTTACCTATTATTCTGCCGCAAATTACTACAACAATCTCAAATGAATAGATACTTTTTTATTAATTAGGTAGATACGTAATTGTAGTAGGCGAAATGAGAGAAAACGTCTTTTTACCTAGGTATGTGTTCAATAACTTTAAATCTACATCCATTTCAAATTTCCGCTAAAGTTTTTTGTCTAAAATCTATGAACTCAAATATTTAATCGTTCATACTAAAACGAACAATTGAGATTCGTTTCATTGTATAAATTCTGAATAAATTGTAAAGAACCTCTTCTAATTATGCGAAAATACGAGTTTTCAGATAGAATAACCGATCCGGTCATTATTGATTTCAAATGATGTACAATGGAGAAGTCGGAGAAAATAGGGCAGTCGGTGGCACTGCCGGAGGTCAGCTACTATGAACGAACTTCCGAGTACTAACTTTTGAACAGATACGAAATCGCCCTGAAACTTCAGAAAATTGAGTTCTCAAGAGACAAGTTAAAGAAAGTTGAAACACGACTCTGATGAAATACTGTACACAATGGGACTTCTAACAAAATGAACAAATCAGCGAAATAACGCGTCCATCAGAAACAACAATTACCTTTGTAAAAGTGAAATGTGGAAGGAGTACATAGATCTAATTCAATCTTCGTTTCTCCAAAGACCGAGAGAATGGAAGCTGCAACTTATATAAACACTTTAATTTACTTTGCATTGTGACTAAAATATCCATCGTTTGGAAATTGATATTGTACGAATGAATTGATACTTTTGATATGTACTTTCAAATCAACACAAACATAAAATAGTTACAATCGAAATAATTCGAATGTGTATTTCTATTTGACGTTTGACACTGAAGAAGCTTCAACACCATAAAGCGAAACAAAGGCTTGATTATACGAGGTGTGATGTTTATAATCAATAATGTTTAACCACAGATTCCGAGTGACATTTCATCATCATCATCATAAGGTCGTCAGTCCTGAGACTGGTTGGACACGCACCTCCACCACTCTTTTCTATCCTGAGCTAATCTTCGCATTTCCCTAAAACTAGAACAACCCACATCTTTAACTATTTGCGAACAGTAATCTAATCTAGGTCTACCTCTACCACTCCTAACTCCCGTTTCTGCCTCTAATATGTGTCTGACTAGACCTTGATGCCTGAGAAGGTGTCCTACCAACCTATCTCGCTTATTTCTTATTGACTTCCGTAGATCCTTCTGTTCTCCTATTCTTTCAAATAGCTCTTCATTTATAACCTACCCTATCCACGGTGTCCTCATCGTTCACCTGTAACACCACATTTCCAACGTTTCTAACCTTTCCTTTTCCGTCGCGCCCACTGTCCATGTTTTGCACCCGTACAGCGCCGTGCTCCAAACATACAGTTAAACAATCTTTTTCGAATTTCTAAATTAATCGTTCGTGAACATGGATGTGACTTCTTTTTATTGAAGGCGACTCTACCCTGCGCTATCCTCTGCTTTATATCCCTACTACTCCTTCCGTCCTGACTTATCTGACTTCCTAGATACCTAAAATCAGCCACATCTTCTAATTTTTGGTCTCCTATCTTTATCTTTAAAAAGTAATAATTCCAATATGGTTTGCAATAATTCAGAAACGTCTATGTTTAAACCTATGTAAAACTAAATGCCTTTAATTCAATATTCAAATTAAATTTCGTAAATTCCTGACGATATTCTATACTATGTGGACGTTCATATTCCACTATCATCAAGCATCAGTTTTGGTTACTCTGTTTGTTCTCCGTTGCAATATATAACATTCCTGCAACAGATTCCACTTACGAGCTCTGCATTTTTTACGTATTATAATCCATTTCGCTATTAATTTTGTATGGTTAAATTTCATATTTTATTAGATAGGAAACTAAACTTTCATATATACAGCAAACTTTGTTGATTTTAATAAACTGACGCTGTGGTAACTTGCCGGAAGTAAATTGTGTTCAGCAGATTATTATTTTGACCCAATCGTAGCCTGAGTNAATCAATTTTTGAGGGTACTCCATATCAAATAATAAGGAATAGGAAAGAAGCAGGAGGAACATTGTTATGAATTAAGTTATAAAACTATTTTATTCCAATAAAATAGAATATTTTTATCCATGATTGGGTTTTGTTCAATTTTTAGAAAATTTTATTTTCGATTCCACAGTGTATAGTCCAGGATCCCTGGTACATTTTTGCACTTGATTATTATCAAGCTATTATACCTATTATAACAAAGTTTAAGATTACACGATTATAATAATTTAATATTTTCTTAAGCAGATATTATAAATAATAATAAACACCTGACAGGTACTTTTGGAAAAATTTCAGTACTACAAAGCATAAAAGCCATAGGTACTGTTTGACGAATGGAAATGGAATTGAGTTACTGTGTGTGGGACGTGGTGTATTTGTGTAGATTTGCATTATTTACTTAAATAGATGTCTAGATGTTAAAAAAGAATTGCTATGCAATATATTATGTGTATGGGTCTCCCGCTGCAGTTAAAGGTTAACGGAATCAAGCGGCTGACTAGCATCGAAGCGCCATAACAATAATTCACTTGAATTTTTTAAACGATGCCAGGAAATTGACTAGCCCGTCCTCATAAATTACACAGCAAGTTTTCTTCTCTCACTATTTCAGCGGAATCGACACTTGGCATAAAAAATGTAATATGATCTGATGTCAGATTATTTTGCACTTTATGACGTCGAATAAACCGGAATTTTAATGTAACGGCATTTTTATCGCGACGCCGTTTCTCTTTAACAACATTTTCGGGGTTTACTGCTTGATTTGCACTATAAAACGGTCCCGGATTGTCAAATGTTATTGAAAAGAATCGATTGACTTTTCTTCGATAACCGCACACTTGATGACGTTAAAGCAATCCCACTATTTAAATTTTTACTCCGGCGTCTTGTACCTGTCTACTACTTTTTTACAGAGCGNGGCGTTATGCAAAGTATAATGGCGCGTGCTTGAAAAATGGCGATTGATAGGACACCCATAATCATGCCTTTAATTCAATTTCGCCTATTTGCATATCGTGCTCAAACTGAGGCTTGGACAACATGCACGAACACGCGCACTAACGTTGTTTACAAATTAATCTCGGCAATTAGACGGGAGAAGGCATTTACCAATATAAATACACACCACCGCCGCTGCCACCATTGCTAACGCTAGCGCCAACGCGCTGCCACCATATTGATTGTAATTGAAGGCTGGCTGCAGCATACCGATAATTAGACGAAATGCTCATCAGGCAAATGAATTTAAGCAGACCGATTCGTGACCACATTGCGCTTTGATCACGTCAAGTAGAATTTGACAGATTGAAATTTATGTGTAGGGATGTATTATGTATACGTCTACGTATGTGTGTTTGTCTCTTCCTATATATGCTATACGTCTACGATATATCAGACTTATTTTCCCAATAAGATTTGACCCTTTAACACTAACTAAGTACAAGTTTTTGTTTTATGATGTCTTATGAAAGAAAGCAATATATTTATTTGCATTTTAAGGTAAATTTAGCTTCCCCGTTTCGATGATAAGGGCACATAAAATGAGAGCATTTATGAGCTCATAAAACGGAAAAAGTATTCGGTTCTTGTTGTTTGAAAGTGCTGTTTACGAAACGAAATGACTACCTAACGTCAAAAGGATATTTTCAAAATGATGATTTCAATTTTACTACCCTTGGAACAAGAAAATCTTTTCTCATGCGTGAATTGTACTGGAAAATACAAAAACCAGATTTTTAAGGAAATCCTGAACTCTTTTAAACTTACTTTTTTTTACTGAATTATAATTAAGGATACCTTACTTCAAGAAAATATGTAGTTCATCATCATCATAAGGTCGTTAGGCCTAAGACTGGCTGGACACGTACCTCCACTCTTTCCTATCCTGAGCTAAATTTCGCATTCCCGAAAACTAGAGCAACCCACAACCATTAACTATCTGCGAACAGTAATCTAACCTAGGTCTACCTCTACCCCTCCTAACTCCTGTTTCTGCCTCTAATATGTCTCCGAGTAGACCTTCATGCCTGAGAAGGTGTCCTACCAACCTATTTCGCCTATTTTTTATTGACATCCATAGAGTCCTCTGTTCACCTATTCTTTCTAATTCCTCTTCATTTCTAACATTTTCTATCCATCTTATCCTCATCATTCGCCTATAACACCACATTTCGAATGCTTCTAACCTTTATTTGTAGCTCATTTTATAAATAAAAAAACTAAAAATACAGTAAAGCGAATTAAAAGTGTTTTAATATCACAGTAGAATCTTGATAACTTAAACCTCTATGAATTCATAAAATTTTGTGTTCCCTTCCCCTCGGTGTCCAAAACCGCTATTACTTAAAATAAAAACCCTCTATAAATTAAACGAATAATTTGTGCATCGCACCTCAGTAAGCAGTGAAAAGTGGTTTGAATCGGGACAAAGTCTTCTATGTAAAAGACAAAGAATTGCTAAATTTCCTAATTTGGAAAAATGCTTCTTGTTTACATGGTTTAGACAGTGTAGAAATGAGTTTTAAGTCACTGGAAATACATAATTTTAACGCTTAAACTTAAACCATTAGTAAGTAAAAGCCTCATAAACCCAAATTATTTTAAATTTCCCTTGGTCTTTAACTTATCGAGGTTCTGTTGTATTTTGTTGAAATTAACATTGTTTTATTTATAAATTTCTTATTTTAGTAACAACATTAAAAAGAACTCGAAAAACGACTGGTAAAGTTAAGAAATCTTTGGATAAACTTTTCTGACATGTAAAAGTGCAAAGGAATGGCAATATAATAAGTCAAAATCGTCCCAAAATAAAATTCGTAAGATAAATGAAAGCGGTTTCAGCAATTCTAAAAACTTTTCATTATCCAACATAGCTCGGTTTTGTGACATTGACAGTTGCAAATAATGTTGAAAGTAATAATGCTGAGATTAAATTGGGACAGTATAGGGACATTCTATTATTCCATACAATTATTATCTTTTGAATAATACAATGTGGTATGGGGAAATTCGTACAAGTACCTTCAGCCATTCTTTCATATAAATAAATAAGTCAAATACACGCAATTTAAAGCTTATGTGGCTTGTTATACTTTGTTTAAAATATTTTGAGAGTTCTGTTAATTTAGGACATTTTATAAAGGCGCCGTTGACATTTTCAGATAGACGCGATTAAGAAAACACAACACACATTCATCAAATTAAAAATTTTCACTTGTGTGTCGTCAAAGAAACGTACATTTTTTAAACATAAAATTATACTGCCACAATAAACACTAAGTATGTAAAATAAAATTATTTTTCCTTTCTATACGTATATTTGTTTTGAACTCGCAAATCACAATAAGTAGTGCAATTTTTAGAGCGGAAATTTAACCTTTTTTAATTCCGTATTCTTTTACGGCGTTCTTCGGATAGGTTTATTGGAAAATCGGTCGAAATTCATAATTCATCTAGTGACCGGAGGGCGTACAAGCGATAAAACAGAATAAATAGGTGCAAGTTTAATGTTCGCTATCGCGACCTGTATCACGGTATGGCCTGTATTCATAGTATCGGCTGGAATCGCGTCAGAAATGCATATAATGAAAAGTTATGGCGTTATGCAAAGTATAATGGCGCGTGCTTGAAAAATGGCGATTGATAGGACACCCATAATCATGCCTTTAATTCAATTTCGCCTATTTGCATATCGTGCTCAAACTGAGGCTTGGACAACATGCACGAACACGCGCACTAACGTTGTTTACAAATTAATCTCGGCAATTAGACGGGAGAAGGCATTTACCAATATAAATACACACCACCGCCGCTGCCACCATTGCTAACGCTAACGCCAACGCGCTGCCACCATATTGATTGTAATTGAAGGCTGGCTGCAGCATACCGATAATTAGACGAAATGCTCATCAGGCAAATGAATTTAAGCAGACCGATTCGTGACCACATTGCGCTTTGATCACGTCAAGTAGAATTTGACAGATTGAAATTTATGTGTAGGGATGTATTATGTATACGTCTACGTATGTGTGTTTGTCTCTTCCTATAACTACCTACCTACAGGTAGATAATATTACGTCACTGAAAGGTAGACGGGAAATACGCCGACTGATTGACTGTAAACTCATTCCGATTTTCAGCAGTACATACAAGGCGAGCCAACGAAACGAGACAATTTTCAAAAATGAAATGTGTGCTGGGACACATAGTAGAAGCGAAATTTCAACGGACAAATGGAAAAAAGAATTGCAACAAAATTTTTACTTCAAGTTTACGAGCAGATTGCTAATGTACTAAAAATTGTGTTACGATTCGTTTTTTCACTTGTCCGTTGAAGATTCACTTCTACAATGTATTCCAGCACACTTTTCGTTTTCACAGGTCTACTGCAAATTATGATTTGGTTCTTAAACAGACCGCAAATAGAAGCAATGATGCCCAGCCACGTGGAGAGCGGAGGTAAGAAAACAACAGCTGAGCACAGCACACGCCGCCGCGACTCTAGCGGACTCCCCGCTTCCTGCGCGGCTGCGCATTACATCCATCTAATACAGCCGTTTCCCTCTCTCCTCCTCCTCCAGACTTTCTCTCCCTCGGCATATGCCGCGGTACCGCGACAATTTCACTTCCTGGACAGCCGTTGGGGCTTGGGAGGGTTATTTTAAGACATATTTGTTTCTAGGCACTCCTAAAGGAAAAAGTCACATGCATACATGGATTAGGTAAACGGTAGTGTCTCGCACGGACGAAACATGCTCTATTTTGGTAATACATCAAATCGTCCCTTTTCGTTAACTCACTCTGTATAATCTGACCAATCATTAGGGGTCAAACGAGTATGAGTTTGAGAATTTGAGTTGTTGATTTCGTGTAGATGTTTATTTTTATGTAAAGGGCAACTTTGGTTTCATCAGTTCAACTCATTTTGAATTATAAAGCCTTTTTCAACAAGGAAAATATGACGTCGTAAGTGTAAACGTAAGTAATTATAGAGGTGCCCAAAATTTTTTTATTATCAAAAATATTTCACCAGCGTCCGACTAAAAAGAATTGGTTGGATTGCGGCTGACTCGTCTTTTGTTTTTCAACTAACTTGCAACTGTCTGGTTAAGGAGTGTGAACAAAGTCGGCGCGGTGGCGGTATTGATCAGAGCAGGGGTTAGTTTATTAGGAAAGACATAAACACACCAATCCTATTTCCAGATATGGCGATGGAAAACCAAAATGCTGACGCAAAGCTGTTTCCGTTCGACAGCTACGTCGAATGCGCGACCGTATACATAATACATAGACGTTGTTGTCGGGAATCGTTAAATTGTCTCAACATTCACACATTTTGCCGTTTACGTTCCTCTTTTGCAACAAAAGAGAAACCGAACAGATTGTAGAATGAATTTCTTTTATTTCCATGTTATTTAGAAGAGATAGAAGTACCTCTATACCATCATAAAAGGAAACACGGTGGGAATGTTAAAGCATTTTAATTTCTCTTCTCTTGTCCAGCCCCAAATTTATTTGGATATCAGTTAATGAAAACTCAATTGGAACTTGGTAACATTACCTCTCTCCTTGAATAGTCATCATTGTCATAAGGTCGTCAGTGCTAAGACTGGTTGGACATGCACCTCCACTCTTTCCTAAACTGAGCTAATTTTCGCATTTCCTTGAAACTAGAACATCCCACATCCTTAACTATTTGCGAACAGTAATCTAATCTAGGTCTACCTCTACTCTTCTTAACTCCTGTTTTTGATACTAATATGTCTCTGACTAGACCTTCATACTTGAGAAGGTGTCCTACTAACCTTTCTCGCCTATTTCTTAATGACTTAAGACCATAGAGTCCTCTGTTCTCCTATTCTTTCTAATACCTCTTCATTTCTAACCTTCTCTATTTACGGTTTTCTCATCATTCGTCTGTAACACCACATTTCGAACGCTTCTAACCTTTTCTTTTCCGCCTATATATGTTTCTTCAAACATACACCTTTAACAACCTTTTTCGAATTTCTAAATTAACTATTCACGAGCATAGAAGTGACCTTTTTATTGAAGGCGACTCGACCCTGCGCTATCCTCTGCTTTATATCCCTACTACTCCTTCCGTCCTGACTTATCTGACTGACTAGATACCTAAAATCGGCCACTTCTTCTAATTTTTCGTCTCCTATCTTTATATTCGCTTTTTCCCCTACTATTTCTTCCTTTGCATACCAGTATTTTTGTTTTACTTTTATTTATTTTTATACAGTACCTACTGCTTTGTCAGTACCGCTTCCATTTTATTTAAAGCTATCTCTAACTGCTCCTTGCTAGATGCTAATACTGCTATATCATCTGCAAATCTAAGCATATTAATCTTTTCCCTCTGTATATCTATCCTACAGTTGTACTGTCTTTAATGATGTTGATCGCGTCTTCGATGTACCTATAGATTAAAAAGTAGCAGTAAAGTGTGCATCCCTATCTGACTCCCGTCCTAATATTTACTTCTCTACGTTGCAGCCCCAACTGACTGTTGCTCTTTATACAATCTAAGTATCACTCCTCTATATTTGTAACACGTCCCTACATCTTTATTCATATCATCAGTATATTATTTATTTATTTATATATTGAATTTAGTAATAATTAAATTTTTGAAAATGCTCAGTCAGCATTCTGTCCCAGTTTTAATATATTGATACTACATCAATTAATGATTTAAAAAGAACATTTTTCTTAGTAAATGTTTACTATTTTGATAAACTTTATAGGGAGGGACATTATAAATAAAGGACTCTAAACAGACGGAAACGCACAATAAATAATTTACAATGTACCACTGCTTGACGAAATCGACATTGGGTTAATGCTATTCGATTCAGACGAATCGCTAACCGCTTCCAGTAGATCTCTATTGGCTATAGCCGTTGTCTGTTCGATATGGTTCTCTTCAACTTGTTTGGTCAAATTGGAAATGATACTTCCGGTAAGTTCGGTGTCAACAAAATCTCTAAGCTCTTCGACTTCTTTGGTGAGAGGTGGTTCCATAACAACCGGCGCTCGACAACTCAGCAATCTATCCATAACCTCTGCCGTTACCCGTTTGGCAGGAAAAGTGTGTAAAGGAGTAGTACCAATAATAATCGGGATACCTGATAGAGTTAAGTGGGGATACCCGTAGCCCGAATATCTCGGAATCGCCGCTTGCAAGGTCAGCCAAATTTCGTATATGACATGACAGGAGCTGCAACGATTGTACTGGTTTGTTGGTGGAATAGTTTGATCGACTTCCAGAAGGGCGTAGTAGTCATACGAACCGGCTACAATGTCCACCATTCGGACTACCCGGCAAATATCTTTCCTGTACGTTTTAATCTCGGGGAAGGGCGTGCGACTTCGATATATTTCGATCATGGTCAACACCAATATCAGTCCGCCAAATTTTATTTCCGAATAGTTATCAATTGTTACGAGAACTGGTATGGATTGACCGGCAGCAAATCCACATAAAGGTAACCAAACCGAAACACTGACGGCACCCAACTGAAGTGAACCAAATTTGTATTTTCTTTTCGCCTTCCGACGACATTCATTGAGAAGGTAACCTTCTAGGGTCAAGTCACGATTGGGAAGCACCAAGATATCTTCTTCGTGGGTAAACGTTTCGAAGCCGCTCGTCTTAAGGGTGATTTTTAAACGGTACGATATGGAACCATATTTTCCGTACCACGTGGCAGGTCCGTGGGGAAATTTGGTGGTAAAATAGAAAATTTTTTTAGACGTAATCGGTAAAAATTCTTCACCGTTGTAAATGTTGTGTCGCGAGTAGTAGAAAATTCTGGATCCTTTCATTTTTGTGCCTTTGGGATAACGTTTAGGAAATCTGTACACTGATTTATCAAGAAACCATTCACATTTTGCTTCTCCCATGTATTCGATATACGCGTGAGCTAATCGCATCCCCTTCGACGGTACCAGCTCGATCTTTCCTTCAAGGGTTTCCCTGGGACGTACGGGTTCCACGTATATCATACAGGAATAGTTGTCAGTGAGCATTATACTGGTTCTTAAATTTTGTCCGTTTTAACATGTTAAATTGACTGTAATTTTGTTACAAGATGTTTAAGAAAATGTGATCCGATTGACACAAAACATGCCAATTGTGACATTTTATGTATCAGGTTGCGAAAGTGTAACCCTGGCATAGTGAATCTTAAATTAAAAGCTGTACTAATTATCGCTTTATAATGTTAAAAATTTAGGTGATGTTATGACTAGATTAATTTTCTCTTTTTTTAAACTAAATCTCACACTTTGATTTCATTATCCTGCCTGCGACCTACCGGTAGCATTGAATTAGGTTACGTTGGCAGCACTACTTAATGATAAAATTTAATTTTTACATAAAATTCAACTAAAACACCTCTGACTTCCAATAGATTTGACAAGGATAAGTTTTCCCTAGGGGAAGGTATGATAATAAAAATCAATTTTTGAGGGTACTCCATATCAAATAATAAGGAATAGGAAAGAAGCAGGAGGAACATTGTTATGAATTAAGTTATAAAACTATTTTATTAATACCTGTTGAAACGAAACAGGAACTGTTACCTTAGAGTGTTTAGAAATAAGGGTGGTGGATACACAAATTCGAACTTCCGCATCCATAGTCTACTTGTTGATACTGTCCTTGCCCACGAATACCTAAAATATTGGTTTAGTAATAGTACGTAAAACTGTATCTTCTTTTCTTTAAAAATAGGCTACAAAATGTTTTCAAAAAGTACAATAAGTTTCTATGGAATTTGGTAACAGATGTTGAAAATCGAGCAAAAGTGAGCTTTTTGTTGTACTAAAGTAAGTACCTTACAAATTGTGCTTTGGCAGATTCAAAGCGTTCAGTTAGTTATCTGACGCGAAAAGTTAGAACACGTTTAATGCATATCCTCTTCCAGTAATTTAGTCAAAGTAGGAACACGTCAAGTCTACTTTTCATTTCTGTATGACGTGAATTTTGTCATCACGTGAGATTCAGGACCTTACGATTTATTCCTTTTCTTGTGAGTTTATTAAGGTTCTAATAAACACCGTATAATACTTAGAAAAAAGAGACTGCAATAAAAGGGATATAAGTAGGGTTGCCACCCGTACTTTATTATAAAGTATTGTACTCTATTTCGACTGTGCGTACGTTATACTTTACAAGACACAAAGTACGCAATAATACTTTATTTAAGGCCTTAAGTAAACATCGTAATTTTGTAAGCGATTATTCGAAATTCAGAGTATTTTTACATCAATAATATTGTACAATACAATATTTTTGGAAATGTTTCTGAGCGCTAGTTTCACTGACAGGGAATTAAATTCCATTACAATATTAGATGTATTTAATATTATGACAAATATAAAAAACGATTTAATTAAAAGAAAAGAAGACAAGTTTTACGGAAAATCGAATCCATAGAACAATCTTCACCTGGAATAAAAGCAAGAGTGTATAAAAACTTCAATTTGTTTATAGAANACCGCTGACTGATGTAAAAAAGCCACAGACGCCCAAAACGCTTCGTTTGCGCTCAACTACTTTTTACAATTTTAAGAAATTTGATGGCACAGCATCAGCAACGACATCGACGCCATTGCTGTTGCTGCTGATACTGGAGTTTTACCACCATTTATCACATCCCAATTTATTTCCACTTACAAGATTCCAAATTAGTTCAGCACCGAGAAAACTAAATTTTTATGACAACGCAAAAATTACAATTTTCGGTTTTAAATGACTGAATTTGCCGTAGAAATAGTACAATTTATTAGGTAACTTGTAATAATGTATCTTATGTTCGTGGGATTAACAGAATTCTGTTAAATATATTTGTGTACTTCTGTGCTTTTTCATTAACATTTTCATCACCTTAAAAAAAGAATTTTAGCGTTTGTTGGCTTCTGATTGGTGAATAAAACCATATGTGAGTGTTTGTGTGTACGTATATTCATAAAGTGCGGTTTCATTCCCAGCGTGGTAATGCCATTAAAGGTAGTGTATTGGAAAGCGCGATAACGAGCACCATAGAAAACACTGACATCCGCGTATGTTTAGAGAAGTTCATTATCTTAGTTCTTGAATCGATATTACAACACGCATACGCCCCGAAATAAAGGGAAAGATAACTGGGTTGCTGTGTGAAACGCCTCAGGTGCTTTAACTAAAAAACAGAAAAGCACGGAATTGCGAAATTCTATAGCGCATAAAGACAGTAGATACGTAATAGTATCTCTAAAAATTTTCTGCGTTAATTATAGTACCGAGTTTTAAGTAATGTCTACTAGTAATGTAACAGACCTCTGCTTCCGCTTTAGCAATTACGGAAGTTCCGCATACTTTTTCACGTCCGCTTTTGCATTTGGTTTCGCACTTTTATAACGGAAGCTTACCGGAACTTAATAAAATCTTATTTCTCATCTTTCTGATAATCAATATATCGAAACAATAATACAAATTGTAAAAATTTATTGCTTTTCTCTGTTGGCTGCACTTGACCGTTTTCAAAATTCAATTTTATTGAAATTGCGCCAGTTTTCAGCGGCCCCACTGTAATATTGTAAACGTATTATTATCAACCGTTTATGTTTATGAAGTATTAGTGACAGTGACAATATGCAGCGTTATAGCCGGCAAAAAATTGTTAATAATAATATTGTCCCTATGCATATAACTTTATTATAGTGTAGAACACAAATATGTCATATTCTCTCATTCCCTACTTTAATCTAAAAAAAAAACTGGGCTTCCAGTTCCCCACTAACAGTCCTGCTAATAATTTCATTTTCAAAATACTAACACAGTTATATTTACTTATTCTGTATAATGTTTGTTCAACGTCGTAAGTCTTAAGTTAAAAATACAATTTTGAAGCCAAAAAGACGTCCTATTTGCAATTATTTTGTGATATTGACCATACAAGTATCAAATCCAAAATCTGTAACAAAATATTTCAAAAACGACCACTGCAATAAAGAGTAATTTAAAATCATTACAGTTTCGCTTCCGCATTTGCTTCCGTCTCCGTTTCCGTTTCCGTAAAAATTTACTATTTACTTCTGTTTCTGTTCCACATTTATATTCTCCCTAGTCAATAAAAACAAGAAAATATGTTCAACTATTTGGTGAAATACAGTAGAAGTTCAGCTGGAAATATTTCAGTAGCAGCAAATGCATACTAGATGGCGATACGCTGCCGCTATTTTGGCAATACAATAGAATTTGGTTATAATAACACTGGTTACAACGACAGCTCTGATATATCATCAATTTTTAATAGTCCCGCAAGTTTACTATTGAACCAACGCATATGTTTATTGTTTATTATCATATGGACCTTAAATTAGCAAAACATGTGTCAATTTGTTATGTCAAATATGTACGGCTTGTATTAAAAGTTACATATGCATAATTTACGCCTTATTCAGTTAGTACGTCAAAATACAGCCGGTGCCTAGGGCGACGTTATAACCGAGTTCTCTTGTCAAATCTTGCCTTAAAAATGCCTGTTGGTTTTCAATTTCAATTAACTATTGAACGTCAAAAAGTAATAGCTTAATTTATTTGTACTTTAACTTTTACACGATAATTGTGCTTTGGACAAAAAAGCTTCAAACAAAACGTTTTGTGGCAGGACGAAAAATAGTCTTTGTCCTCAGTTTTCTACCCTTTACTATTCATGAATATTTGTTAAAAGTTCTGAGTGAGTTTATGATCGCCCTATTTTAGTAAAATGACCGTTTTCCGTAACCTATTTTGAACGAAACTTTTTTGTGTAGATAGGCGGTATCGAAGGTGGATAAAAACCAGGAAAAAACAGTTTCTGCTAAAATATTAAAGGGGAATCTGTCCATAGGCTGAGATAAAGTTAGTCAGGTCCGTTTGGTTGGCATTCATAAAATGATACTGTGCAACAACGTGTGCGAACGAGCGTGTCTCTGTATGTGTGTGTATATGTGTAATGCTGATAAGGCATGCGTCATAAAACCGCTGACTGATGTAAAAAAGCCACAGACGCCCAAAACGCTTCGTTTGCGCTCAACTACTTTTTACAATTTTAAGAAATTTGATGGCACAGCATCAGCAACGACATCGACGCCATTGCTGTTGCTGCTGATACTGGAGTTTTACCACCATTTATCACATCCCAATTTATTTCCACTTACAAGATTCCAAATTAGTTCAGCACCGAGAAAACTAAATTTTTATGACAACGCAAAAATTACAATTTTCGGTTTTAAATGACTGAATTTGCCGTAGAAATAGTACAATTTATTAGGTAACTTGTAATAATGTATCTTATGTTCGTGGGTTTAACAGAATTAACTTCTAAGACTGATACGGCAAAAACTATTTATTTACACTAATTATTAAAGAACTTAAAAACACTATTAAATTATTACTAAAGTAAGGTTATGAATTATTCTATTTATTTACACTACTGTTGATATATCATTATTCACTGCGCTATTTATTTCACTGCCAATTTATTTCTGGATTCACTTCTGCAACGGTCAATTTATTTCTCCTTC
>NW_020439074.1:546874-551059 GCF_000699045.2 Agrilus planipennis
TTTATTAGATAACTTGTAATAACCTCAATTTTAACATGTTTCTTTAAAAAGTTTCTTAATTATAACAATTAAATTTGTAATATCAACAAAAATATCTAGTAAATTTATTTCTGTTGGGACTTTTACTTTTTAAAAATTCGGGTCCAAATTGTAATTTTTATTATTTTCGCTTACGAAGCAAATTTTCCTTTTTCATTTTCTTCATGAGGATGACTATAAAGGCAAATTATTATTTTAAACCAATAGATGCAGTTAAAGTAAGTAAACCGATACTAGGTACAACATGGGTGAACGTAATGTAAGTACCTACATAGGTATATGTCTAATAAATTGACGACAAGCTCGACATTGTCTCACAGTTGTTGTTAAAGCGAAAGATGTGGAGCAAGCACACAATGTGTGCATGTTTCCTGCCATTCGTCTTGAAAATTTACAGTACCTTCGGCAGCGTGCAATATTTAAGCCGATTGCTGTTGGATCCGAGTACACCAGGAATTGGTTCTCGACTCTTGTACTCCGTCAAGCTTACAACTTAAATTTTTCTCCGTCGTTCGCGTTTATTTCGTCCTTCAAGACTTATTGGTCTGCTATCGTTAACAACACGCTACTTACAGTAAAATCACGTCGTCCCATGAAATGCTAAAATGTTGTATGTATCTACTGGTATTATATTCATTCAATTTTCAATAAGTACAAACCTATCGGTTTATGGAAATTGTGCATTACGAAACCGATGGCACTCTAGTTAGCCAAGTGCTTTATTGTAACCAACGATTTATCGATTTCTGACTGTACTAATATTAATTCTGGTTGAACTAATATTAATCAATAATAGATATTGTAGTAAAATTTACTAAGTTTATCTCTCAGTAACATTTTCTAATTGGAAAAAGTGATAACCTAACTGTGCAAGTATAATTTTTAATGTTTTCCGAAAAAATATCTCATATTTTCTATGTTTGTAATAATATTTTCTACTTTTGCTTCCAGTAACACGTTGAGAGTGCAATTGTAACAAGGGACGGAAATTGCGCGCGCAATTGTCAACGGCAACTGTCAATTTCCAATTGTAATTGAAAACATATAAATAAAACGTCTATTTATTCGTATTATTTGATAGCGTAAGTAATTGATTGAATTTAGACGTATCTTAACAAGTTTGTAAACTGCAATAAGAGATTTTTACCTCAGCCCGAAATGTTTAGTATGTAAAGATAAGTTTGCTTTGAAAGTCTTTTATGTCTATCCAAACAGACAGACGAACGGTTTTGCTACTGAAGTTAGCTGAAAGCAATTTACCAACTTAGATCTCGAAGTAACTTAATTGAGATTCCACAAATTCCTCTCGTCTCAGACACACATAAGGAATCCTCCTCATTCAGCTCTCAAAATCGATCTTAAATAAACGTTCAGGTTGGGCTCGTAAATTATTTCGATTTCTCGATAGAGTCCGCACAATAGCAACAGAAACACTAACAGAAGAAAGGAAATTGTTTCTTGGTTGCCAATCAGACGACCCTGACTGACTACCCGATCAGATTCTCCGCGTAATTCCCTTTAAGAACTAATAAAACTAAATGAAGGAAAACAACCCCGTGATATACCGGTTAACGAAATTTGCCAGATCCGGGCGTGTTTTAGGGATGACATTAACTGTCTTAAAGTTTGTTTCAAGTTGCTAAGAACCTTTTAGCCTCCACTCGGTAAGACTAAAACCTTTTTCCTTCGGAGAGAAAACTGAAGATAAAGTCAGTGGGAGATTAAAAAGACGCTTCATAAGCTTACTTTAAAAACCTTGTTGTAAAACATTTATTTCATTCTAACTTTAAAGCTGCACATTTTTTATTGTTTAAAAACGCCTCAGTAATAATTTTTCTATTCGAGTACTCTTCACGCTGTCATCTTTTAAAAATTTAAACAAAAAACAAAACAAAACTGTTTTTGTAAACCATTGCACTCAGACCCGTCCGTGTNTTAGTGAATTTGAATAACCTTACGCTAAAGTGATTCTCCAGAGTTCAAGTTACTTATTATAAAAGTTTGAAATTTCTGGTAGCTTTTTTTCTGTTAATAAAAATAAATTTAATCTGTTCGGTAAACGAATCTCCATAAAATGACGTGTAAAATTTAAAATTTCAATAACTTTTTAACGGTTTAATGAATCAATTTGTAATTTTTACACGAGTTTTAGAATTGAATGAGGAACGTTCTTCCAAATTTTTATTTGTCTCGTAGCATTTTGACATACCTCCCAAACACCCTTAACAAGGGCGTGTTCAAAATGTAGCAAATGATAACGGACTCAAGTGGAAAGAAGAAATAGGATACCTCGATTCTCACAGATAATTTATTGAGGAATTTGCCAATTTTGTTCATCCCAGCTATACCTAAATATATTGTGTTGATTTAGTTTGTTTAATTGTCATCATTTCTATTGAATTCTTGTTCCAAATTATAGTAGATAATTAATATACATTCATGGAAAATGCTTAAAATTACTATGGTATTTAATTTGAAATGGNTAACACGTTGAGAGTGCAATTGTAACAAGGGACGGAAATTGCGCGCGCAATTGTCAACGGCAACTGTCAATTTCCAATTGTAATTGAAAACATATAAATAAAACGTCTATTTATTCGTATTATTTGATAGCGTAAGTAATTGATTGAATTTAGACGTATCTTAACAAGTTTGTAAACTGCAATAAGAGATTTTTACCTCAGCCCGAAATGTTTAGTATGTAAAGATAAGTTTGCTTTGAAAGTCTTTTATGTCTATCCAAACAGACAGACGAACGGTTTTGCTACTGAAGTTAGCTGAAAGCAATTTACCAACTTAGATCTCGAAGTAACTTAATTGAGATTCCACAAATTCCTCTCGTCTCAGACACACATAAGGAATCCTCCTCATTCAGCTCTCAAAATCGATCTTAAATAAACGTTCAGGTTGGGCTCGTAAATTATTTCGATTTCTCGATAGAGTCCGCACAATAGCAACAGAAACACTAACAGAAGAAAGGAAATTGTTTCTTGGTTGCCAATCAGACGACCCTGACTGACTACCCGATCAGATTCTCCGCGTAATTCCCTTTAAGAACTAATAAAACTAAATGAAGGAAAACAACCCCGTGATATACCGGTTAACGAAATTTGCCAGATCCGGGCGTGTTTTAGGGATGACATTAACTGTCTTAAAGTTTGTTTCAAGTTGCTAAGAACCTTTTAGCCTCCACTCGGTAAGACTAAAACCTTTTTCCTTCGGAGAGAAAACTGAAGATAAAGTCAGTGGGAGATTAAAAAGACGCTTCATAAGCTTACTTTAAAAACCTTGTTGTAAAACATTTATTTCATTCTAACTTTAAAGCTGCACATTTTTTATTGTTTAAAAACGCCTCAGCAATAATTTTTTTATTCGAGTACTCTTCACGCTGTCATCTTTTAAAAATTTAAACAAAAAACAAAACAAAACTGTTTTTGTAAACCATTGCACTCAGACCCGTCCGTGTATAAAATGCAGAAATTGCTTTGTAGCAGGTCTGTAAAACATTCCCATCAAGGATTTTGTGAAGCAAAACTGGAGCAAAGTCCGCTGCGTCCATACATGTACCTGACATACCTAATTTACTAGCTAATGATAGTAATTTTGAAAAATCATATCAAATACGATGCATTAATTAAAGAAACTTCTTCTTTCAACTTAACGATTGCCGACAGACATTATAGGGAATACGTATTATAAATATAGAAAAGAGATGTCAGGTAGGATTTGCAGCGGACACTAATAAAGAAACAGGAATTACATTACACTAATTAATATCTAACAGAAAGAAATGTAGACAAGCAGAAGTTCCACACTCTACACCGCTTATTATTATTTGGTTATCTCTTTTCACATTGTCTGTACTCTTCATGAAGCGTTTCTTAACTTAAGGATGTCTGGGAGGTACAATCGGAGACAAGAGTACATAAAATTAGAAATTCGTGATTAATTAGGTTTTGCAGCATATCATGAGGTAAATAAATACTATCTATATTAAAGAAAAAGTATACGGTTTGAGAGAAAATTTGGAGTTTGACCAAAAACTGAATAAAATAAGAAATAACGAATAAAATGGAAAATTTTTAACTGACTTTTGGCAATGAATATGCCTTGATTTCAACTTCGAAACAAAAAAATATTTAGTTT
>NW_020439074.1:551371-553323 GCF_000699045.2 Agrilus planipennis
TTTTAAAATTTCTAACGGTTTAATGAATCAATTTGTAATTTTTACACGAGTTTTAGAATTGAATGAGGAACGTTCTTCCAAATTTTTATTTGTCTCGTAGCATTTTGACATACCTCCCAAACACCCTTAACAAGGGCGTGTTCAAAATGTAGCAAATGATAACGGACTCAAGTGGAAAGAAGAAATAGGATACCTCGATTCTCACAGATAATTTATTGAGGAATTTGCCAATTTTGTTCATCCCAGCTATACCTAAATATATTGTGTTGATTTAGTTTGTTTAATTGTCATCATTTCTATTGAATTCTTGTTCCAAATTATAGTAGATAATTAATATACATTCATGGAAAATGCTTAAAATTACTATGGTATTTAATTTGAAATGGACTAATATTCTGTTGCAACTTTTAGTTTAAATTTATCTAATGCGAAAATTGGAGAAGTAATACAGAACTTTTAAAATCGTACAGTAGTACGGTATTTATTCTTGAATCGTTATTGTGTGCTTATTTTGTATCTTTTGAATTATAAATTCGTTTTCAATTGTGAAAGAGTACAAAACCGGGATTACGTTCCGGTCTTTATTCATAAAATTTGCAATTCGTATTCAATACATGAAAAAGGAACAAGTCGGAGACGAGGTCCAAAGAGAACGTACGTACTGAACGTAGTAATAAAAGGAAACTTTCTGTTTATCGCTAACTTCTGATGTTAAAGCTGGAAAATTTTAAACGGAGTTAGATGAGAGGCCTTTCAGTTGCAGGCGTGCGATTATTAACGTTTATTGTCTTGGAATATTTCAAAGCAAGAGACGATGAAAGCGTCGATGTCGTAATTTATTATCTATCTTACGCGAAGGGGACACAGCGTTCCGTTTCGTTGGAGACGCTTGTTCACAAATAAGAGTCGAAAGGACGTAGTGCACGTCTAAGAAAAATGACGCCATAAAAACAAGTGGTGACTTTCCGGAAGAGTGTCCGCCGGAAATGGTTTGGCCAGCTTTCTCCCATTATATAAATTGAACGCGTCTGACCCGCACCTATTGTATGAGGCAGCGACCGCCGCGCCACTAATGCATAGCCAACGACAATTGCGATAACCATCATCGTAAAGATTTTCCGAAGAATACTTCGTTAAGGAAGAACAGTCCGTTGGATGGGCGACAGTAGTCCCAACGGCATTCATTACAACATAAAAACTAGCCACCACAATGTACTTACATCCACTAAATAATAGATACAAAAAACTATCGTCAATTAACGAAATGGTGATCTATACTCACTGGCATATCTTTATCTTAATCTTTATCTTTAATGGCTTTATCTTTTGTGTCCTACTGAAGAAGTTGCTTTATTGTGCAACTTGACTAATAGTAAATAATTACAAGAGAAGAAAAACTAAATGTAAAAAAGTAGGGAAAGAGCGAATGTAAAGATAGGAAACGAAAAATTAGAAGAAGTGGCTGATTTTAGGTATCTGGGAAGTCAGACAAGTCAGGACAGGGATATAAATCAGAGGATAGCGCACGACCGAGTCGCCTTCAATAACAAGAGATCCCTTCTATGCTTGCGAACGGTTAATTTAGAAATTCAAAAAAGGTTGTTAAAGGTGTATGTTTGGAGCGCGGCGCCGTATGGGTGCCGAATGATGAGGATACCGTGGATAGAGAAAGTTAGAAATAAAGTGATATTAGAAAGAATATGAGAACAGAGAACTCTATGGAAGTCAATAAGAAATAGGCGGGATAGGTTAGTAGGACACCTTCGTAGGCATGAAGGTCTATCCAGAGACATATTAGAGGCAGAAACAGGAGTTAGGAGGGGTAGAGGTAGGCCTAGATTAGATTACTGTTCGCAAATAGTTAAGGATGTGAGCTGTTCTAGTTTTAGGGAAATGCGAAGTTTAGCTCAGGATAGGAAAGAGTGGAGGTACGTGTCCAACCAGTCTTAGGA
>NW_020439074.1:559407-572489 GCF_000699045.2 Agrilus planipennis
TTTTTCGAATTTCTAAATTAACCGTTCGCGAGCACAGAAGTGATTTCTTTTTGTTGAATGCAACTCGACCCTCTTCTGTTTTGTATGTATCTCTACTGCTTCTTCCACCGTGAATTATCTGACTTCCTAGATATCGAAAATGGACGACTTCTTTTAATTTCTCATGTCCTATATCTTTATATTCGCTCGTCCCCTACTTTTCCATCTCTTGCATTATTACTATGTTTCATAAATGTTCAAACATGGAATCAATACAATTGTTAATCATTGAAGCATTTGAATTTTGACCACCATGTATATATATGTATCGCGCTTAAGGAATAGAATGCGATTCAACTTCAATGCGGCAGAAATCGCATACATTCGTTTCGGAATTAACAAACTTTGATACTTCTATTCCTCCATGGCGTTCGGGACGCAAAGCTTCGTCTGTTTGAAATTAATTCTCGCGTTAGTCTATTCGAATGAGTTTTGCTTTCTAATCCATGTTAAATCAGAAGATTAAAACTTTACAAGTGCATGATGCCCAAGTTAAATCTGCCAGAGACGAGTAAGCGACGTACCAATACGATTTCTGAGGCTAAATAGTCTCAACGTATTGATCACCAGAACTTTCGGAATATTCAAATACATTTGGGATAAGTGCAACGTTAAATAAATGTCACTGCTGCACATTATTAATCGAGTTAAAGGCGTTTATAAAGATAAATTAATGTAAAAATGTAATTAAATTAGAAAATGGATTAGAATGTATCTGCTTTAATGGCAAAAGATTGCGTGCCGTTTTATTTCTCGCTGATTTTTTATAAATTGTAGAAATTTTCGATAGCAAAGTAAAAAAAAAACAAAATTTAATATTCTTGAAGCGAGACGAGATGGATAATCAATTATTTCCAGGATAGATTCCTTTAATATCGCCCATAAAAACAAAGCATTAGTGTTTGATTATGAAAGTTTAAAATAAATAGGGTTAATTATTGAAAGTTTCGTCGTAAATTATATCGGCGTTCAGATTTCCAATAACGGGCATTGGAAAAATGGGAATATTACCTGTCGTGAATCGTTTCATCGTTTATTGTACAATAAATCACTATACGCGACTGAGCCTGAATTTTACGACAGCTTTATTGCAGAATTTTGCATTTAAATCTCGACAAAATTTAGAACACTGTTGAAAGCTTTGCAATGTCTCATATACTAATGTATTTCGAAAACGTGTACAAAATATTACATGTGTTATTTGTAAGAGATCAAACGTTAAATAGATTACCTTTCAGTTTATAGGAATAATTTTACGATCACAATTGTTCGCAATTCCTTGAACTGTACTTGTAGTTTGAGCTTTCCAATAATTGAAAAGCGAGGGTTTAATGTTCATGTGATATAAATTTTCTGAAGAAAATATGAAAAGAATAACAACGACCAGGTATTAAGCTTCACTCAATCAGATTTCAACTATTGTAATGTTCGTGGGTTTAACAAATTAACTTTTAAGACTCACAACGACAAAAACTATTTATTTGCACTATTTATTATTGAACACTCTACTACTCTAATTACTCTATTTAATTACAGTACTGTTACTAAATCACTATTCACGGCGCTGTCAATTTATTTCTAGATTTACTTCTGCAACGGTCAATTTATTTCTACTCTTTCTCGGCGATCGTCTCTTCTTTTATATACTGTTTTGTGTCCTTTCTGGAACTTTCTCGAGCCGTCCAGAAATTTTTCGTTTTCTTTGAACTGTTAGGGACGACACATACGTTTACAGATACGGCGCACATGAAGAAAGGCGCCCGCGGCTAGTCGGCGAATCTATAAGCCGCTCACACACACGTATGCCCGGTCGCACACAATCACGCTCGTGCTCGCCACACTATTATTTTTTTGTAGAGAATTTTTAAATCGCTTTGTTATTTCTCTTAGAAACAACGACTAAAGAATATATTAAAGTTACTTTACAAATAATTTAACTCATAAATAGCAAGAAGCAGATGATATTTCCAGATAAATGTGCTTGAAAAAATACATTCCAGACTTTCACCAAATTAAGAATTTTCGCTCGTGTGATATGAAAAGAAAAAATACCGACAAAGAAATGGGTAATTTGATGGTTCCGTGAATTTTTTGCGTTATTTGTGTGTTCTCGGTTTAATGAGATGTACGCGTGCGGTTTCGAAATCAGTAAACAAGTATTCCGAGAGTGTAGTGAAGGGGTAGTTAGTCACCGAAGGGTAATACGTGATGTCTCGATTTTAGAAGTCAGAAGGCGGAGGTAGTCACTCTTGGGAGAAGTTCCACGGTGCGAAGTACGCGGAGTTTTGGTTTTGATCATCAACCACATATTCCCAATTGTAAATATTTAGTTCTACCTTTTTACGGCTCCTAACTATTAATAGTTACTGTAGTACCTAGTAGGGGATCCTTTGGAGAGCTACGAGAGCCTGAGCTGTTTTTTTTGTGCATGAACCAATTAATTTATCGCAAAATTTTTATTTTATTATTGTTTCTTGTTATGATGATTTGTTTGGGTTTGTGTTTAGCTATAATATCTAAAATGCATTACTATATACCTTGTATATTTATATCACCCAGGATTGAAATTGTAAAAGGCTTTATTGGTTATGTCAATATTATTATTACATGGTGATTAAAAAGAATAAAAGAAATGATTAAATGGGGAGTTGTCTCTGAAAAAAATTAAAAGAGAACATCAAAGTATTACAGTTTGTCTTGTTATTAGTGACGAGCAAAGCAATTGGTCTTGCCCCATACTTCTAGGTCCTGCTGATATAGTCTCCTTTTTGGTCTTGGACTTTCGAATAATTCTTCTAAGCACAAATTTACTTTTAATTGCCTACTAATTAACTAATAAGACATTTAATAAAAATATAATATATTCTACTTACATTATTTATTTGTTTTCATTCCGGTAATATAGTATGAATTCATATTTTGTTCATGTCTATTACACCCAAATTAAATTCAATCAGTACTTTAGATGAAAAAACTTTCCCTCCAAGGTGATCAACTTCGTAAATTTTTTGAAAAGTTAATTCAAAAAAGCGTCCCCTTAATAAATTATAACAGCAAATGTTTTGCGATGGTACAGACGAGAACAGCAACGAGCACTTTTCTAAAATTCTTGTCAAAAAGTTACTTGCAGAGATTGGTAAGTTTTCGTAACTCGTTTTTAATACATCTGGTCGAAATGATAAAACTACCACCACCTGCTACTTGTGTTCCACGCTACCGAAAACTGAATTTTATAAAACGTATTACCTTCATATCAGGTTTAATAAAGTCTGCAGCAAAGAGGGAATGATATGGAAACTTATTACTATCGATTTGGTAGGTAGGTAGGTAGGTAGGTACGCCTTCTTTGGAAAGTATCGGAAAAAGAAAAGTACAAATCGCATTTTCTATAACCGAACACAAGCATCAATTTCGATGCGATTGCGTTTTGTTCCTAAAATTACATCGTTCATTATTTCACAAATAGAATTCGATTTACAGCCAACAGAATTGACGACGCAACCAAATTAATAACAACAAGTTAAGTTTTTGATCAGTAATTTATCAATAAGCTGAGGATTTAAAGTTGTTCTAAAACCATNGAAAGAGTGGAGGTGCGTGTCTAACCAGTCTTAGGGCTGACGACATTATAATGATGATATACACGATGTTTCTAAACAATTAAGGAACTACATTGATGAAAAATGTAAACAGTGACGGTTAGAGAATCTTTAATAAAGTAAATTTCATCGGTGATAACATGCATTACTACTTAAATTTAAAGTACATTTCGACGTGGTATTAAGAATAAAAAATACACAAGAAATAATCGTACAATATGGATGCTGTAGCTTTCTTCTTATTATTTCAGAAACACCCAGTAGACTTGTGAATAATATGGATTATTAGGAAGCTACAGTATCAGAGAGATATCATTTTCGATGCAGTTTTCTTCCAGATTAAACTTTCTCTTTGTTATGTTTACCTACTTATATCAGGCATGTGTATGCGATACCCTCAATTGTGGTTTTCAAATTTAGAAAATGGTTTTGTGTAATGTTCGAATGGAGGGTATCGCTTGGCGAACACGGGCAGTGAACAAGCCACAGTTCCCGATTGTACGTTTAATCCCAGAATGAGAATAAGTGATAAACATTCTGCCATAAGAGATTAAGTACCAGACGAAACCAATTCGAAATAGAATGGCTGAGATACTTTTGCGGAATAATTATCAAGCGGCCGACCTCACTGCTCTACCATATATGCACTCCATCGGGAATTACTTGCGAAAACATGCAAACGGTTTAGTCAGTTTGCAGTTCGTATTTACAAGTGCAATATCAAAGGCATTTCCGCTTGGTCGTCGTTGAACATACATGAATATTTTCACGTCTTAACCAAACACTGAAATGCCATCTGGCGTGGTAACGATAATGGAAATTGAGTAGGTACTTTTGATATACCTGATAATGGAGTAGGTAAATAGTTCAATATGGAAATGCAATAAATTCAGGATAATCCTACAGTAAGCCAAATGAAATGGACTTTCCAAGATGAAGACGATCTTGTGGCAATTTATGTAAATTTCAGAACATAAATTTATTTAGCAATACGTAGGTAGGTAATTATTACAGTTGATGATAATTGCGGTTAACAGTTGCGCATCTTACGTCACATACCAGCGCGCGCAACATCCGTCCCCTACTACTGTTCTATTGTCAATGAATCTAAAAAAAGTAGTCATAAACATAAAGTATTACTTAATTCAGTTTTTATAATAGGTAAGCAATACCCTTTTCCAAGTTTTTAAAGATTTAAAAAGAAAACGTCAAGGAAAGAAGAACATATATCATAAACGTAAAATCAGATTCCAAAATGATGAAATTGTGTAGTGGCAATGACAACAATGTAAGTGTGAGGGGTTGTCCACTGAGCAAAATGGTGTGTATACAACCCATGTTGAATAATCGTAAACCGCAGTAAAGACAATGAGGGCGTAATGTCAGCTAGTTAGACCGTATTCGGGGGTCTTGAGATGGCAAAAGCGTTAACAAGAGCATTTTACATGGCATTGATTCAAGCGCGTCGAGCCGCAAGAGCTAACGCGACCTCTCGGACACTGCAATAAACTATAATTTATACCCAAACAAAACACGACGGTTGGCCGTGCCATCGTCAACGCTCAAATCGTCGCTTACATAGGAATTACCACCCCTCGTTAGATTACGTTTAACGATCCTGAGAAGTAATTGTTTATAACATTATTACTGAAAATAATGCAACACTTCAATAAATCCTCTAACCGTTAAAGAGCATATCTTGATCTTATTTTTTAGAAAATTAAAGTGAAAACCAGAAGTTGCAGGTAACAGCTGAATGTTCTAACATCAGACGAGACAGCTGCACGGATTTCGATTACAGACATACTTAACGCTAGAACCACAGGTGATATGCCACGTAACTCATATAAATGCCCGCTTTACCCATTACGCTATTTTACCAATTGTTCCAGCTTGTACCAGTGATACACTTTATGGTAATTTATGTTCCTCTTACATTTAGCCGGTTTTTGCGTAATAACTATAGTCAATCTGTTTAAATACAATGTAGAGAAGAAACCAAACGTGTTTATATTTTAAAACGCCATCGTCTGAAATAAAGCTGTAAATGGGAAAATTATTGTCAATAATTCTTATGTTTTTCTTTATTTTCTATTGGATCTATCGTTTGGAAAGAAATGTAGCGTGTGATTATAAAAGAAGCGAAGGTAGGTGGTTGGAAAATACATAGAGAACACGTTTAGCCGTAAATCGGGGTATTTATCAGAGTCTTTATCGCGGCCGGGAAAATTAATTTCGGAGTTTAGTATGCAATCCTATCGTACACATTCTATTCATAAACCTTCCATATAGATCGTGTTAAGATATATGGGCTCTTATAAACACTGGCGCAAACTCACGAACGGTTTTAGAGCCAGCGTGCTAAATCATTTTAAACTTCGGCAGACAAAACAGTGTGAAACCCTTTAAGGGTAAACTCATCTCAGTTGTACAAAAGAGTGGGTAATAAAGAAAGCACTTGTTATTCTAAAGGAAACACCTGAAGTGCAATTTACACTTAAAAAGACACGATCTACACTCTCGCGAGCCCTTTCTATATCGATCAAAACGACGCTATCTCGGAAACTTAATAGACGTGGACTATCTTAACGGGCACGGACGAATTGCACAATCGATATCAATCGCTATTGATTAGCCACTTGATTACTAGATATAATTTAAAACTACTCAATCTACACCTACAAAATAAGAATAAAAAGACTTCATTACTTTAGCTGCATTTAAAAGTTAATTATTTTCGCGGAGCAAAGAGAAATGTAAATTAAAATTTTGGGTTCTCTGTTATTGCATTCTCGAATAGAGGCTTTCGGCCATTTACGAATGAAAATAAATTGAGGATTTCGATCGTTTATTTGTATCGCATATATGATGTAACAAAGCAGTTTTCGGTAACTACACAAAATTTCGAGCACATGATTGATTAAAAACTCATCACTTTTTTTCTGTAAATCTATCAGCTCTTCTTTTCAAACTAGAAATATCATTTTGCGATACTCGATGAATGGTAAAGATTAACGATCATACATTTATTTATGTATCTACTAACATTCATCCACATCGCATAAAAAAAGTTTATCCAAATCGTTATAATGGATCGCCTGCATTTTCTTTTATAGAAAAGTTTTATCGAAAGAAATCGATCGTCTTGCCTGCCTATTTATTAAAACTGTACGTATGGTGTAATTCCTACTATGAAATTCAGGAATTTGACTTTGTACAGTATTTACAGATTTTTCTACGCTGATACGTAAAACTGAAACAAACCAAGAACTTGAAAGCAATAGGCTATTGTAGAGAGCCTGACGGAATGCATACAAATTTATCATAAAACGTTGTATATATAATACAGCAACCCATTAATATTAGAGATGATATGGAAGGGTTGTAGTTCGTTGTCGATTTCAAAACAAATAAAAGAGCCGGTAAAATTACTCGGGTCGGCATTTTCCCGTGTAAAAAGATGGAATTCGTCCGGCTTTGACCAACAACACAGCAGGTATTCGTCCCTCGACGACAAAATTTTTAATTTGCACCAAACTTTTTCAATTTCATGGTCTGTTCTTCTTCGAAATAAAACTAGGACGATGGCGCCTGAATAACTCGCAAACCTATCGCGAACGCGCTTCATATTATATATTATACGATCCTGGAGGAACAAGCGGGAACAGTCAGGCGCTTTCGGTCCATAAATCACCTTACAGACGACTCCTGCAATATCCTTGGTCTGATATAGTAACTTTTCCCTGATACACTTCACTATGAGTCTTTTGAGTGACGTTAATCCAAACATCATGTTGTTTGCAAAAATACATTGTTTTATTATAAAGACAATTTCAAGTTTGTTAAATTAGTTGCGTAGGTACCTAAACTATAATATTTATGTATGTATTTATTGAAACGATTTTTTTGATTGCGTTTAACAATTGACAGTTGTGCGCTGCGCGCGCAGTTTCCGTTGCATTCCGCAAGATTTTGGGTGTACAGTTTGCAGAATCCATCGAACGCAAAACCTGCTTCTTTATATTCTTTCGTTCAAAATATTTCCATAATTATAACATCTGAAAACTGTCTATACTTTTAGAATTTAATAGTTTTAATATATCTTACGTACATGTTAATAAAGCGATATACAAGGAGCACTTAGTTCATTTATGCTTACTCATCGATCAATGCGCATCAATACATCAGCTAGTATTCATTACACATTTTATACAGCCAGTATAGGTCGTCTATTATTTTCCAATAGAACGAATTACTACCCTCCTAACGCTTGTTCGTGAATATTCGAATTCAAAAATCTCTTTCGTCGGATATCATAGCTCTCATGAAGCTATTAATAATTCTCAACCGAAACCCCCCTTTGACTACAATGACCTGTAATGAACGGTTTCCAAAGCACTCAAAGCTAATCGAATAATTCAAATCAGAAACCGAGCGGAATCAGACTAATAGCTCGGCTACTGCCATTGTCGCTCGTTCTCTGAACGCTAGGGAAAATATTGAGGTAAAGGAGGTATTAAGAATGCATTACAGCCCCGCATATAATATATATAAGTACATATAGTACAAATTGGGTGGCGACCACTTATTCAACGACATACGTCACGTACTTCATCTACCGTAAATTTGTTTATCTGTTTGTCTATCTATCAGTTGGCCGTGAATAAAGCATTAGGAAACTCGAAAAAGAAGCGAGAAATGCCGTAAAGGCGATCGATTTAAGTCTTTAGAGACTTAGGTTTTATGTAATTTTGACGTATTTGAATTGGTGTTAATCAATTGTAAAAAAGTAAGTGGGTTCAAATGTCTATACCTACTGAGGTGTATGTTTGGTTGCATATGCATGCGTAGTAGTAGCATGTTAAAACAAATATTATGAAAAATATTACACACCGACTAATAAATCAAAAGAAGTTGCAGTGTATGTACGCTTATTTAATTTTTTTCCTTTGTAAAGATAAATAGTTGTGGAAATAAAAAGAATGCGCAACATTTACGGGACAACATAAGAAGGTTTGCACCTGCGACGCTCGTTAAAGTAGCGCAATAGAAGTCGTCCTGGAACATTCAAATGGCCGGAACAGGACTGCACATAACTCCTCTTAATTCGAGTTTAGGGGTCGTTTTCGTGCATTCGACTAAGCGAAAAATTCTACAACAGCTCTAGTCCTGCTTGCGATCCTTTCTCTCCCGTATACATATATACATGCTCTGCTGCTTTTCAAAAACACCGACGACCGATTCAATTAACGCCAGAATTAAAAAGAAAAATCCTGCAACAACCTCACATTCTTTCGGTACTTTCTAGGTGTAGGCACTAACGCTTCAGTTTTTTTATTACTTTGTGAAATCCATGAAATGTTGTAAAATTCTTTAAGGTATTAAAAAATTGAGCGAAGATAGCGCATGAAATGTGGAGGATTAAAAATCTTCAAAATACTTTTTGGGTATTATAAAAAAAAGGGTAAAATGCATTGTTTTCTTGGAATGTCCCCTGTATACTATTTAAAATCTACAAAAAGAGAATAAACAATAACACGAAAAAACAGGGATATTGCTTGAAAACTACACAATTCAATATTGATTGGCCAGAATACGGTCCGATTATGCTCTAAAATAGACAAAATCGATGTATGTAAACGTTTAGGAATATAAAATGACCTTTCATAAACAATGAACCGCTATAAATACTGGAAGATAAACGTTTTTATTATTCGTGTTTTCGGGTTTCAATGGAACAAAGAGATGTTTTCTATAGCGGAAGCTAATTATTTTAATAATTTATTATAACACTAGATCTTTTTCTTCATAAAATTCAGCACAGTTAGTATTTGAACAGCAAGAAAAGCTTTCTCTTTATTCTATCCCTTTGAGTAAAAAGAACACTTTTTAATTATTGGTTTGTGCCAGGAAATTCAGTGTCTCGTGCATCTGTAATTTAAGATATACAGTATAAACTCTTTATAACGTCACTCGATTTAAGACAATCTCCTTAAAACGTCAAAATTGCTTGACTTTGGTCGGTTTACATTGTTTTCTATACAATATTACACTCTATATAGCGTCACGCTCATTCTACTTTTTCTAAGTTGCCGAAATAGATAAGAACTGCATCTGTGTACGTTGTTGAAGAAGACGATCCTGTCCCTCCACCAAGCATCAAACAAGCACTTGATGCAGCGAAAATTAACTATTAAAAAAATACTTTTTATGTAATCAAATTGATCCAGCAGTATCTCAAGATATGAGTAAGATACGTAACAAAATACAATTAAAATATTGGAGCAGCAAAAAACATCAGACGACGATAACAAGGCTATACGCAATGTATGAATAATAATATTCGTGTGCAATATGTGCACATTGGTAAATGCATGTTATTATAGAAAAGTAAAATAATATCTTTTATTTCAAAATGTTCAGTCCCTTAAGTGTCGTTATATAAAGCTTACATTGTATTTCTTTTCCGCCGTGCTCACCGTCCATGTTTCGCACCCGTACAGTACCGCGTTCAAGACATACACTTTTAATAATATTTTTCGAATTTCTAAATTAACCGTTCGCGAGCACAGAAGTGATTTCTTTTTGTTGAATGCAACTCGACCCTCTTCTGTTTTGTATGTATCTCTACTGCTTCTTCCACCGTGAATTATCTGACTTCCTAGATATCGAAAATGGACGACTTCTTTTAATTTCTCATGTCCTATATCTTTATATTCGCTCGTCCCCTACTTTTCCATCTCTTGCATTATTACTATGTTTCATAAATGTTCAAACATGGAATCAATACAATTGTTAATCATTGAAGCATTTGAATTTTGACCACCATGTATATATATGTATCGCGCTTAAGGAATAGAATGCGATTCAACTTCAATGCGGCAGAAATCGCATACATTCGTTTCGGAATTAACAAACTTTGATACTTCTATTCCTCCATGGCGTTCGGGACGCAAAGCTTCGTCTGTTTGAAATTAATTCTCGCGTTAGTCTATTCGAATGAGTTTTGCTTTCTAATCCATGTTAAATCAGAAGATTAAAACTTTACAAGTGCATGATGCCCAAGTTAAATCTGCCAGAGACGAGTAAGCGACGTACCAATACGATTTCTGAGGCTAAATAGTCTCAACGTATTGATCACCAGAACTTTCGGAATATTCAAATACATTTGGGATAAGTGCAACGTTAAATAAATGTCACTGCTGCACATTATTAATCGAGTTAAAGGCGTTTATAAAGATAAATTAATGTAAAAATGTAATTAAATTAGAAAATGGATTAGAATGTATCTGCTTTAATGGCAAAAGATTGCGTGCCGTTTTATTTCTCGCTGATTTTTTATAAATTGTAGAAATTTTCGATAGCAAAGTAAAAAAAAAACAAAATTTAATATTCTTGAGGCGAGACGAGATGGATAATCAATTATTTCCAGGATAGATTCCTTTAATATCGCCCATAAAAACAAAGCAGTAGTGTTTGATTATGAAAGTTTAAAATAAATAGGGTTAATTATTGAAAGTTTCGTCGTAAATTATATCGGCGTTCAGATTTCCAATAACGGGCATTGGAAAAATGGGAATATTACCTGTCGTGAATCGTTTCATCGTTTATTGTACAATAAATCACTATACGCGACTGAGCCTGAATTTTACGACAGCTTTATTGCAGAATTTTGCATTTAAATCTCGACAAAATTTAGAACACTGTTGAAAGCTTTGCAATGTCTCATATACTAATGTATTTCGAAAACGTGTACAAAATATTACATGTGTTATTTGTAAGAGATCAAACGTTAAATAGATTACCTTTCAGTTTATAGGAATAATTTTACGATCACAATTGTTCGCAATTCCTTGAACTGTACTTGTAGTTTGAGCTTTCCAATAATTGAAAAGCGAGGGTTTAATGTTCATGTGATATAAATTTTCTGAAGAAAATATGAAAAGAATAACAACGACCAGGTATTAAGCTTCACTCAATCAGATTTCAACTATTGTAATGTTCGTGGGTTTAACAAATTAACTTTTAAGACTCACAACGACAAAAACTATTTATTTGCACTATTTATTATTGAACACTCTACTACTCTAATTACTCTATTTAATTACAGTACTGTTACTAAATCACTATTCACGGCGCTGTCAATTTATTTCTAGATTTACTTCTGCAACGGTCAATTTATTTCTACTCTTTCTCGGCGATCGTCTCTTCTTTTATATACTGTTTTGTGTCCTTTCTGGAACTTTCTCGAGCCGTCCAGAAATTTTTCGTTTTCTTTGAACTGTTAGGGACGACACATACGTTTACAGATACGGCGCACATGAAGAAAGGCGCCCGCGGCTAGTCGGCGAATCTATAAGCCGCTCACACACACGTATGCCCGGTCGCACACAATCACGCTCGTGCTCGCCACACTATTATTTTTTTGTAGAGAATTTTTAAATCGCTTTGTTATTTCTCTTAGAAACAACGACTAAAGAATATATTAAAGTTACTTTACAAATAATTTAACTCATAAATAGCAAGAAGCAGATGATATTTCCAGATAAATGTGCTTGAAAAAATACATTCCAGACTTTCACCAAATTAAGAATTTTCGCTCGTGTGATATGAAAAGAAAAAATACCGACAAAGAAATGGGTAATTTGATGGTTCCGTGAATTTTTTGCGTTATTTGTGTGTTCTCGGTTTAATGAGATGTACGCGTGCGGTTTCGAAATCAGTAAACAAGTATTCCGAGAGTGTAGTGAAGGGGTAGTTAGTCACCGAAGGGTAATACGTGATGTCTCGATTTTAGAAGTCAGAAGGCGGAGGTAGTCACTCTTGGGAGAAGTTCCACGGTGCGAAGTACGCGGAGTTTTGGTTTTGATCATCAACCACATATTCCCAATTGTAAATATTTAGTTCTACCTTTTTACGGCTCCTAACTATTAATAGTTACTGTAGTACCTAGTAGGGGATCCTTTGGAGAGCTACGAGAGCCTGAGCTGTTTTTTTTGTGCATGAACCAATTAATTTATCGCAAAATTTTTATTTTATTATTGTTTCTTGTTATGATGATTTGTTTGGGTTTGTGTTTAGCTATAATATCTAAAATGCATTACTATATACCTTGTATATTTATATCACCCAGGATTGAAATTGTAAAAGGCTTTATTGGTTATGTCAATATTATTATTACATGGTGATTAAAAAGAATAAAAGAAATGATTAAATGGGGAGTTGTCTCTGAAAAAAATTAAAAGAGAACATCAAAGTATTACAGTTTGTCTTGTTATTAGTGACGAGCAAAGCAATTGGTCTTGCCCCATACTTCTAGGTCCTGCTGATATAGTCTCCTTTTTGGTCTTGGACTTTCGAATAATTCTTCTAAGCACAAATTTACTTTTAATTGCCTACTAATTAACTAATAAGACATTTAATAAAAATATAATATATTCTACT
>NW_020439074.1:573783-575978 GCF_000699045.2 Agrilus planipennis
GGACCTTGTTGGAGCATACGTAATCCTAAAATGTAGCATCGTACTACAGATGGCGTTTACCGCGCCATTTGTGGTATTTTCTAAAATGCGCTGTTAAGACAGCAGGTAAAAGTTGGTCTGTGTTCTGTCGAAGATGTCTGTGACGCGCTGATGAGATCCAAAAAGATCGAAATCGCGAACCGCGTCTGGCAGTTTCGACAGAATACAGATCACTTCGAATTATTTTATTCCAATATTCATTAAGTTTTTCTAAATATTTGACGTTACATTTACTACCTCTTGGACATTTCCTTGGTATACTCCCGGTTCTATTGTTTAGGTAATTACCAAAGTTGAAACGAGTACTTCCTAATAAAAAGAGAACTACACGGTTTCTACCAAGAAACAAGTATACCCTGTAGTAAATTTACTTGTACATGTTATCAAGTTTGGTTGACCTTTTATATCAAACAGAATTCCCTAATTGTAGCCCTAATTGCGTATGCCGTTAGACAAAAGCCGAGAGAATGTGAAATTACGAGAAAATCTCTTTACGAAGACAACGTAGATTCATAAAAGTTCACTCTGCTAATGTTGTGTTGTTTGAAGCATACACAGATAATAATGCCATTAGTATAATCCGAGTGAAGTTATCAGGGGGTTGCGTCACGGTTTTCAAGATGAAGACGGAAAGATCGGAGTTGACAATTAACAAACTAAAATCCCGCCGCTTTTAAATTATACGCCAGAGGCCTGCGTCTGAAGTTTATGAAATAATTTCACCTCACATAGCGGCAATGTATGCATGCTGCGCTACATGAATATTATTAGCCGGGAAAAATTGCACTTTGGTTGGATGTACATGGCACACACATAGATATGTACGTACGGGACGGATTGTATGAAGTTTTTATGATGCAGCGCAGACGGTTTTTAAAACTTTTGTTCCAGTTTTCATCGACAAAATAATTGATGTATGATTACAAACAAAACCGCGCACTGTAAAAATAAAAATATTTCGACAAACAGGAATAAGTACCTAAATAAAACAAAACAAAAAATACTGGTATGCAAGGGAAGGAAAAGTAGAGAAAAAGAGAATATAAAGATAGGAGACTAAAAATTAGAAGAAGTGGCTGCTTTTAGGTATTTAGGAAGTCAGATAAGTCAGAACGGAAGGAGCTGTAGGGATATAAAGCAGAGGATAGCGCAGGGTCGTGTCGCCTTCAATAAAAAGAAGACACGTCTATGCTCGCGAACGGTTAATTTAGAAATTCGAAATAGGTTGTTAAAGGTGTATGTTTGGAACGCGGCGCTGTACGGGTGCAAAACATGGACAGTGGTCGCGGCAGAAAAGAAATGGTTAAAAGCGTTCAAAATGTGGTGTTACAGGCGAATGATGAGGATACCGTGGATAGAGAAGGTTAGAAATAAAGAGGTATTAAAAAGAATAGGAGAACAAAGGACTCTATGGAAGTCAATAAGAAACAGGCGAGATAGGTAAGTAGGACACCCTCTCAGGAATGAAGGTCTAGTCAGCGAAATATTAGAGGCAGAAATGGAAGTTAGAAAGGGTTGAGGTAAACCTACATGAGATTACTATTCGCAAACAGTGGGTTATTCTGGTTTTAGGGAAATGCGAAGATTAGCTCAGGATAGGAAAGAGTGGAGGTGCGTGTCCAACCATTCCTAGGACTGACGACCTATGATGATTGTAAATAAACGATTTGAATGCTGTATGTATATTATTGGATCACCAATTTTTCGTGATTACCCAAAGCACTATTGGGTCAGCGAAACTTGTGGAATAATTAATGCGTTTTATTAGAAAAGAGTAAAGACTTCATTCAATTTCGATTTCTTCAGTTTTTCAAGATATTATATTACAAAAATCGTTTCCCAGTTAAAGGTAAAAATATTTCATTATTCCAATACGTACGTGAATTTTATTTTTATTGTAGAAGATTTAAACAGGACAGACGTGGGCACAAAAATCACCCTACAGAACTCGTTGCTCACTTTAGAAAAGTTGGCAATACTAAATAAATAACATACTAATCATCCCCATAATATTGAGAATATCTACCTTCCATTGCTATTATTAAAACTATTTATTTCGTTTTATTTTAAATTTTGACTGGTTCATTAATTCATTCCTTTTTTAACTGCTACAGATTAAGTAAATAGTCTTATTAATATAAAGAATAAAAAGTCTT
>NW_020439074.1:576428-599368 GCF_000699045.2 Agrilus planipennis
TTTTTTATTTTTTTATTTACCGAAACTTCATGAAATTACTTGAGAATCGAATACTGCTCTTTTCTATTTATAAGGTATCCCCAGAAGGCCGTTTGGTAGGAAACTTTTTCAATTTCACGGTCTGTCCGAACTTTACAATAAAACGGGGAAATACATTCCAAACGTTTCCAAACAAAACTGTCAACTTCGACGACGACAGAATTGGCGACATGCACTGACATGCCACTTTAGTACGTCTATAACTGCCTTAATGGGGCTAAAGTGTTTCAATATGAAATTAACTAACTTTAAGTCCATTTTGGATGTCGCCAAATGTTACGATTAGCAGGAACAGAAAATAAATCAAAGAAGATAATAAATTTATTGTCTTTACAGTTAATAATTACTTGGTTTAGTGTATAATTTATTAATAACAAATTTAGATTGTAATAAGGCTTATGTTGGTCAAACTGGTAGATCGTTCAAAACTAGAATCAAAGAACACTATAATAGATTTATTAGATAGCACGGAAATCAAGCTACATTTTAAACAAAGAGCACCACTTATTGGCTAAATAGATTCAAAATTGTTTATTACTAAGTATGCTTCAGTTTCTAATTGAATTGTTTCCTCCCTACTCATATACTTGGCGAATGGGATTAATATGCAAGTAATTAGATTAAGTTTATTACCTGATAATAGAACAATCATTATAAATAGAATCAGTTTCATTCTTAATGACCTACGTGGTAGGAGCAACAATACCATAAAAAAAGAAGTAATAAAATCAGTGACAGAACATTCACCATGTAAAATAGGAACTGAGTGTGTGGTTTTTGTGAATGGAAATGGATTTCTAAAATTTTATTGGTACGAACGACGTTGGCATATAATTATTCCCGTTGGCCATTACAATTTCTGATTCGCTTTAGATATTAGATGTCGAAGCAGTTTCCGAATGTCCTAATTCTCAAAACCAGCAAACAGAATTAACGCCTGAAGCGATTCGCGCCACTCAGACATTTTCGTCACCCCCGAAGGACGTTTCGAGAGAATCGCTTCAATTTCCTAATCTTAATCAAATCATCACGTAGGAGACGCGTAGCCACGGGATATATATGCTACACGCATACAACTTGAGAACAATGCATGAAATAACCATTAACTCTTCGCTAGTCGTTTTTGGGCAGATTACTACGTCACCGTCTAACGCATTGGCTTTTTTCCATAATTATATATAGCGGCAGTAAAGCTCAACGATTCGACCTTTGCTCAGATGTGACACACATCGCGCACTGATATGAAACGGAATTGCTTCATGCACCCCCAGATGGAGGCCGCTGGCATCTAATTTAAAAGCAACGAGGTTCAGTTTGTTAATTGCTCGTTCTCTCTTCGTCTCACTCTCCATCTGCGTCTTAAACTGAGCATCACGGCAAAGGGAAGTTCAAGATGCAGATTACGTTAAACTGACAAGATCGCATAATTGCTGAGAGTTTACAGTTTGAAAGCCAGCTTAGATAACTGACCAGTACTTTTTGTTTACCTAACTGGTGAAGCTGTGGCTAGTCCTTTGCCCACTTTGTAGGACTTTCGTGTTTGTTTATTTTGACAACACAGGCAATTGGGATCCGTCAAATGGGAGGAGCCTAAAAACATGGCGCCGATTAGGGAAAATTTATCGTAGTTCCTATAGTTTACCGTGCAATTTCCAAGTTTTTAAATTACGATAAAATGATAAGTATTGACACAATATGTGATTGGGCTGACACAAAGCCTCGGAAAGGAGATTTCGTTGAAGGTGAGCGTGTTTTTAATGCCAATNTTTTGTTCCTAAAATTACATCGTTCATTATTTCACAAATAGAATTCGATTTACAGCCAACAGAATTGACGACGCAACCAAATTAATAACAACAAGTTAAGTTTTTGATCAGTAATTTATCAATAAGCTGAGGATTTAAAGTTGTTCTAAAACCATAAGAATATCGTTTGAAAAACGATTAGTAACACCTATCTACCTAAATCAACCAATTGACTAGTTACGCTGAAATTCAAACAATATTAATTAAGAAAATACCACAATTGGCGCGGTAAACGCCATCTGTAGTACGATGCTACATTTTAGGATTACGTATGCTCCAACAAGATCCAACGTGTTTATATTTTAAAACGCCATCGTCTGAAATAAAGCTGTAAATGGGAAAATTATTGTCAATAATTCTTATGTTTTTCTTTATTTTCTATGGATCTATCGTTTGGAAAGAAATGTAGCGTGTGATTATAAAAGAAGCGAAGGTAGGTGGTTGGAAAATACATAGAGAACACGTTTAGCCGTAAATCGGGGTATTTATCAGAGTCTTTATCGCGGCCGGGAAAATTAATTTCGGAGTTTAGTATGCAATCCTATCGTACACATTCTATTCATAAACCTTCCATATAGATCGTGTTAAGATATATGGGCTCTTATAAACACTGGCGCAAACTCACGAACGGTTTTAGAGCCAGCGTGCTAAATCATTTTAAACTTCGGCAGACAAAACAGTGTGAAACCCTTTAAGGGTAAACTCATCTCAGTTGTACAAAAGAGTGGGTAATAAAGAAAGCACTTGTTATTCTAAAGGAAACACCTGAAGTGCAATTTACACTTAAAAAGACACGATCTACACTCTCGCGAGCCCTTTCTATATCGATCAAAACGACGCTATCTCGGAAACTTAATAGACGTGGACTATCTTAACGGGCACGGACGAATTGCACAATCGATATCAATCGCTATTGATTAGCCACTTGATTACTAGATATAATTTAAAACTACTCAATCTACACCTACAAAATAAGAATAAAAAGACTTCATTACTTTAGCTGCATTTAAAAGTTAATTATTTTCGCGGAGCAAAGAGAAATGTAAATTAAAATTTTGGGTTCTCTGTTATTGCATTCTCGAATAGAGGCTTTCGGCCATTTACGAATGAAAATAAATTGAGGATTTCGATCGTTTATTTGTATCGCATATATGATGTAACAAAGCAGTTTTCGGTAACTACACAAAATTTCGAGCACATGATTGATTAAAAACTCATCACTTTTTTTCTGTAAATCTATCAGCTCTTCTTTTCAAACTAGAAATATCATTTTGCGATACTCGATGAATGGTAAAGATTAACGATCATACATTTATTTATGTATCTACTAACATTCATCCACATCGCATAAAAAAAGTTTATCCAAATCGTTATAATGGATCGCCTGCATTTTCTTTTATAGAAAAGTTTTATCGAAAGAAATCGATCGTCTTGCCTGCCTATTTATTAAAACTGTACGTATGGTGTAATTCCTACTATGAAATTCAGGAATTTGACTTTGTACAGTATTTACAGATTTTTCTACGCTGATACGTAAAACTGAAACAAACCAAGAACTTGAAAGCAATAGGCTATTGTAGAGAGCCTGACGGAATGCATACAAATTTATCATAAAACGTTGTATATATAATACAGCAACCCATTAATATTAGAGATGATATGGAAGGGTTGTAGTTCGTTGTCGATTTCAAAACAAATAAAAGAGCCGGTAAAATTACTCGGGTCGGCATTTTCCCGTGTAAAAAGATGGAATTCGTCCGGCTTTGACCAACAACACAGCAGGTATTCGTCCCTCGACGACAAAATTTTTAATTTGCACCAAACTTTTTCAATTTCATGGTCTGTTCTTCTTCGAAATAAAACTAGGACGATGGCGCCTGAATAACTCGCAAACCTATCGCGAACGCGCTTCATATTATATATTATACGATCCTGGAGGAACAAGCGGGAACAGTCAGGCGCTTTCGGTCCATAAATCACCTTACAGACGACTCCTGCAATATCCTTGGTCTGATATAGTAACTTTTCCCTGATACACTTCCCTATGAGTCTTTTGAGTGACGTTAATCCAAACATCATGTTGTTTGCAAAAATACATTGTTTTATTATAAAGACAATTTCAAATTTGTTAAATTAGTTGCGTAGGTACCTAAACTATAATATTTATGTATGTATTTATTGAAACGATTTTTTTGATTGCGTTTAACAATTGACAGTTGTGCGCTGCGCGCGCAGTTTCCGTTGCATTCCGCAAGANCTATACTTATTACTTATGACAACTGAATTTCTACGCAAAAGTTATAAGCAAAACCAAAATATATTTTTAGTTTTACGTATTAGGTGCAATGGTATTATGGTCGAAAACATGCATGTTTCCAAAACTATTAAAACTACGATACTGAAACGAAGCAAGTGAAGATTTTCTTAAACTTGCCAGACGGGAAAACCACAGTGACTATTTTAGGTTTCATAACTTTCTATAAAAAGCGTACCATGCAGATGTGGGTGCGTCCGACCAACCCTTACTCGACCGATTTTTTTGTCGTCGATGAGGGTGATCCAGGCAACTGACCGATAATCCACTTGTGTTTCTTTTACAATTTAACCGTCTCTTACCTTGCGCTCTCTTTTTTATTTTTTTATTTACCGAAACTTCATGAAATTACTTGAGAATCGAATACTGCTCTTTTCTATTTATAAGGTATCCCCAGAAGGCCGTTTGGTAGGAAACTTTTTCAATTTCACGGTCTGTCCGAACTTTACAATAAAACGGGGAAATACATTCCAAACGTTTCCAAACAAAACTGTCAACTTCGACGACGACAGAATTGGCGACATGCACTGACATGCCACTTTAGTACGTCTATAACTGCCTTAATGGGGCTAAAGTGTTTCAATATGAAATTAACTAACTTTAAGTCCATTTTGGATGTCGCCGAATGTTACGATTAGCAGGAACTGAAAATAAATCAAAGAAGATAATAAATTTATTGTCTTTAGAGTTAATAATTACTTGGCTTAGTGTATAATTTATTAATAACAAATTTAGATTGTAATAAGGCTTATGTTGGTCAAACTGGTAGATCGTTCAAAACTAGAATCAAAGAACACTATAATAGATTTATTAGATAGTACGGAAATCAAGCTACATCAATTCCTCCCTACTCATATACTTGGCGAATGGGATTAATATGCAAGTAATTAGATTAAGTTTATTACCTGATGATAGAACAATCATTATAAATAGAATCAGTTTCATTCTTAATGACCTACGTGGTAGGAGCAACAATACCATAAAAAAAGAAGTAATAAAATCAGTGACAGAACATTCACCATGTAAAATAGGAACTGAGTGTGTGGTTTTTGTGAATGGAAATGGATTTCTAAAATTTTATTGGTACGAACGACGTTGGCATATAATTATTCCCGTTGGCCATTACAATTTCTGATTCGCTTTAGATATTAGATGTCGAAGCAGTTTCCGAATGTCCTAATTCTCAAAACCAGCAAACAGAATTAACGCCTGAAGCGATTCGCGCCACTCAGACATTTTCGTCACCCCCGAAGGACGTTTCGAGAGAATCGCTTCAATTTCCTAATCTTAATCAAATCATCACGTAGGAGACGCGTAGCCACGGGATATATATGCTACACGCATACAACTTGAGAACAATGCATGAAATAACCATTAACTCTTCGCTAGTCGTTTTTGGGCAGATTACTACGTCACCGTCTAACGCATTGGCTTTTTTCCATAATTATATATAGCGGCAGTAAAGCTCAACGATTCGACCTTTGCTCAGATGTGACACACATCGCGCACTGATATGAAACGGAATTGCTTCATGCACCCCCAGATGGAGGCCGCTGGCATCTAATTTAAAAGCAACGAGGTTCAGTTTGTTAATTGCTCGTTCTCTCTTCGTCTCACTCTCCATCTGCGTCTTAAACTGAGCATCACGGCAAAGGGAAGTTCAAGATGCAGATTACGTTAAACTGACAAGATCGCATAATTGCTGAGAGTTTACAGTTTGAAAGCCAGCTTAGATAACTGACCAGTACTTTTTGTTTACCTAACTGGTGAAGCTGTGGCTAGTCCTTTGCCCACTTTGTAGGACTTTCGTGTTAGTTTATTTTGACAACACAGGCAATTGGGATCCGTCAAATGGGAGGAGCCTAAAAACATGGCGCCGATTAGGGAAAATTTATCGTAGTTCCTATAGTTTACCGTGCAATTTCCAAGTTTTTAAATTACGATAAAATGATAAGTATTGACACAATATGTGATTGGGCTGACACAAAGCCTCGGAAAGGAGATTTCGTTGAAGGTGAGCGTGTTTTTAATGCCAATCGCATTATAAAATTCGGAAATAACAAATCCGGAAGCTAGCCTTCAAATTCCGTCAAGTTTACTGCCTACTTTTTACAAACTTCGGATTTAAAAAGTGATTCACGTTATATAATTGGTGAGGTGATTCTGGGTGATTTAAGCAATATCATATCAATGACTTGCACGTGCAAAGCCGATTTAAGAGAACGTTGCAAACACATTATTGCAACTTTGTTGTATTGCAGCAGGTAGGTTCTTAACCTCAAAATACTTATATCGTATCATTAGAATTGTGTTAAATCAATTACACAGGAATAAATAATTTCTCACTTTATAATTTTAGTATGATTCTAGTTTTAAATATTAAGGTTATGGCTGATGGTAAATACTTGCTGAAATATAATCATGTGCATTAAAATGACGTGAACAAATTTTTATTCCGGAATTCACTTCTTTGATACCTACTGCTTTCATCCAAGCTTCTATTAGTTTACTTTTTTCTCTAATTTTCTGAATATATTTTTTACATATATAAAACGGTTTTTATTGGAAAGTAGTCAATGTAGGTGAAGAGTGAAGATCTATGTCTGAAGTGCTATTGCAGCTTTTCACTGAACATATTAACTTTTTATTTGATTTAACTTTACGTCGACTCCATCATCAAAAAAATTTTTACTTTTTTAACGTGTTTTATTATTTTAATAAACAATTTTACAATTTGCGTGCACAGTTCCTATGTAAATTTTTCCCTCATTCGAGTTATAAATTTTGCCACCAGATGGTGTATGCCCATTTGACGGATCCCAATAAGAATAATCGCAATTTTCTGCGTTTACTTAATTATGTTTTGTTCTGTATCTAGGTATTTCTAGTAAATGTCATTTTCAATGTATGAAATTATTCTGTTGTATCGCTACATTGTTAATTATACATTTCAATATCTAGGAAATGTTATAATTTTTCTATTCTATAAATAACATACGAAAATGAACAGGAATCTAATTTTTTGACGGTAAGGAGGTCGAAAAATATGATTTTATGAATTTAGAGAAGCGAGTAAAATTTTAAAATAATATTATGTCGTAGAAATATGTATACCTACTCATTTTTCAGAGCAACGAAATAAAAAACTGACCGGACATGTAAAAAGAGCACAAAACACTGGCAAAGAGATTACTGCCGGTCCTCTGCCATAGACGAATTCGTTTTTATTTCCCTTGCATCCGAAAAACTAATAAATCCTCACGATTCCTTGAATATATAGTGCGAAGTTATTTTATAGCTTGTTACGTTTCGCGGGTTTTGTGTTTGGTACAATGCGCCGAGGACGTGGCACGACCGTACATAAATCAAGCCTACTGCGACCGGAACAGAAGTTGTACTGAGGGAGAACTGTCGTATTTTCTCTACTTTGCAAAATATTTTTATATTTTATTTTGCTTTTCACTCTATGCAGATATATCTACCGCCGAATGTGCGGTGCTACGAAATAGTCGGAACAGAAATGCGTTCATTGTGAATACGGACCTGTATCTAATTGACTAACTCTTGTGTTGTGCTATGGTGAACTTGTTGTGCATCCGTATATTTTTCTCATCTGGTCTATCAGGCATTTATTTACCTATACCAGGGAGTATCTAATACCTATGAACATATGATTCCGATTACTGATCCTGAATTTTTGTACAATCGATACTTATTACTCACATCTGCACGCTGGAACTATTTGGAATTCGCCAGGGCCGGAGTTAAAACTATTATAAAATCTTATGTTCCAAATGTGGTGTTTCAGCCCTAGACTAAAATTTTCAGTCGCTCTCCAGTCTCTCAGAGTCTTTCAGCGTCTCTCACAGTCTTTCACAGACTCTCAGTTATTGCCTAGGTGTTTTTATGGATCTCTCACAGTCTCTGTATGAGAGACTCGAACGATAGAATTGTTAATTCAGAGATTTGAGTCTCTCACAGAGAGACTGAATAAATAAAACTGAAAAGTGGAGGGACTCAAGTCTGTCATAGAAAGGCTGGGATCTCTGAAATATGATAAACTTAGCAAATTTTAACCATGTCTATCGAGACACCACTTATTGAGAGATTTGAGTCTCTCGTTCAGAGATTCGAGTCCCTCATTCAGAGACTCTCTATGAGCGACTCTAGTCTCTCGTTCAGAGACGCTAAACAGTTTTTTTGACAGTCTCTCGAGAGTCTCTCTCAGTGACACCAGAGAGACTCGAGTCTAGCTTTCAGAGACTCTGAAAGACTGAACATTTTTATCTCGGGAGACGAAAGATGAGAATACCGTGGATAGAGAAGGTTAGACATGAAGAGGTATTAGAAAGAGTAAGAGAACAGAACACTCTATAAAAGTCAATAAGAAATAGGCGAGATAGGTTAGTAGGACACCTTCTCAGGCATGAAGATCTAGTCAGAGACATATTAGAGGCAGAAACAGGAGTTAGGAGGGGTAGAGGTAGACCTAGATTAGATTACTGTTGGCAAATACTTAAGGATGTAGGTTGTTGTAGTTTTAGGGAAATGAGAAGATTAGCTTAGGATAGGAAAGAGTGGAGGTGCGTGTCCAACCAGGACTGACGACCTTATGATGATGATGATGATGAAATGTCACTCGGAACCTGTGGTTAAAACATTATTGATTATAAACATCACACCTTGTATAATCAAGCCGATGTTTCGCTTTATGGTGTTAAAACTTCTTCAGTGTCAAACGTCGGTTTGATTATATATTAAAAAAAATATTTTTTCACCTCTCAAATAGTCCTGTTGATAAATATTAGGTGAAGAAATATGAAGGGACGCACTGAATAAAAATTCAGAAGATTGAAGGAAAGCTAGTCATCTGAGAAATTTAGATCTCTTTCACACTTTTGTTACTATTTTCAATATTTCCTTTAACGACATAAAAGACTTTTAAAATATTTGAAGTGGTACAAGTAAAGTTGACGACGATTTGAAATCGGTATATTCTCAATTTATTCTCTATTCTGTAGCTCGTTCGTTTAAAATCCGCAGACGTTCCCAGGACAAGTCCTGTCCGCAACAGGAATAAAATAAGAAGAGAACTAACGTCCTTGCCGATATTTCAAACGAAAGAGTATTCCCCACGAGGTTGTGATGTGCTTTAAAAGTAAGATTACATTTTTAGAAAAGGAGCCGGAACTTTGCGTTTCCACAAAGTTTACTTGATATTATCCCATGGAAAGCTTTCCACAAATAAAAAGAGTCGAGCAGTCAAGCTCATTCATTGGATCGGCATAAAGCCCAAAGTCCCGATAAAATGAATAATATAAACGAGATTTACAATTTTTATAAGTAAGCGACCCTACACTTGATAAGTAGGCACATAAATTTTAATATGAAATGCTTTACCTATATCCTCCCTTATTGAATCCTTACTGAAGAATTCAAAAATATCCAAGTTTGCCACCATAAAAAATTCAAAGACGGGCCTGAACCTTCTGGAGAAATAAATTTGAACTTGAATGCAAGATTTATGCCTTTACTATAAACACATACACTATTACAGTATAGAACTTAAACATGTACTTTTATTTTAACTTTTTTTTTAGAAATGAGCCGAGTATCCGGTTTCGATCAGGCACTTTTTTAGGGTCCGGCAAGGTACTGGATAATGACGACGGGCAATTCAACCAAAGGAAAAAGAAAAACAAATACCAGCAATAATAATTTAATTACTAAAACAAAAAACCTACGTAATAGAAATTGGTAATTAAGATTGTATTGGGATAGGTCCTTTGTCCTAATGTGTATTAATGATTAATTACTATACTAAATTATTTGTTATTTCCATATAATTCTTGTGTTTATCTTTTCTCGCAAGAATACATCAGTATGGTTGAACTGTTACAATTTCTGTCACTTGATTAACGATATTTATTAGTACCACTTTGTCACACGTTGTGGGTGGTATTTAATGAATAACTTCGTCAGAACGAAGTCACCGAGCAGTATGGCCTAGAGGTTTAGACTATGCTTAGCATTCGGGAGGACTCCGGTCCAAGTTTTTCTTTGGTTTTCTTGGTTAACTTTCATTTTCTTCAGTCTTATCTTTCTCACCCGAACCACCACCCACCCATTCTCATGATTCCTGAAAGGAGGTTAAGGATGACCTTTCGCCTCAGTACTCAGCACAACTAATGCCGGGTATACAGTTTTCCGGAACCCGGCAAAATCACTATCTGGTGTATCTCTACTTTTTTTTTATTATTATCGCTCAATATGAAAATGTACAATAAAAAAAGTGAAGTTTATGATTACAGATGTGTATGCCATGTATTTATTCATCGATAGGCCACCAATAGAAATTACAAGCACATCGTACAAACTGATGATTAAGGTTTCGCCGTAATAAGAAACCAGAGTTATTATGTCAGTACGTGCTCTAGAACCATTAAATTGTTATTTCAATCATTATATACGTATGTATAATGTCCTCGGTAAAATTTGGATTGTAGCGATCCTTAGTTGTCACGCAATATTATGATCAACGTTCAGTTTCATTTTAGGGTTTATACCCAACGGAAACAAGTAGAAACTCACTGTTGTCGCAGTGTTGTTTATCTGTTTGCCCAACAAAAACAATTTCTTGATTATTTTAAAATGAAAACCCTTCATGGAAATAGAATTGTATACAGTTTTACTTATATAGGGAAATGAAGCTAATAATAAGCAAAAGGAAGTATTTTAAGGTTCTTATTAACCGGAAAGAACTTTCTGAGCAAAGCACAAATCTATTCTTGAGAGATTGTTTTCATGTTATCGATATGATCTGTACCAATCAGTCGAAATATAGTACTAGCAATTAATAGTACACTAAACTCCACAACAAATTTTGAAAATACCGAAACTAGAAATGCTAATTTGTGGATTTTAGGGTCCATAAAACCATAAATATAAAGCTGATGGTATTTATAGTAATTTCCCTATACCAACTCGCATTTTTCAAGAAATGATTCTTTCTTTGATGATTGCATCTATCTAATAGAATATCCATATGCTCGGTTCTCAATTTGTCTGTAGCGTATATGTTTGTTTATTACCGTTTCACTTCTTAACTACTCAACCAATCATCATGAAATTTTGTATAGACATTGTCAGGTATAGGTACCTTTTATAAAAAAAAATTGTGTTCCCGAGGGATAGAAAAATTTCTTTTCATCTCGATAATAGAATGACTATTCACTATCATTGCATACAAATTGTATGTTTAACCTGGAAAATTAGAAACTTAAGTTTTGAAACATTTTGACATTTTTTAGAAGTGGTTAGTATTAATATGAAAATTTATTTGTCGAATTTTTTACCCACTACAAACTACTTCAAGTTAATGAGGGATTCCCGGCGAGGGTGTGATAATAGCAACAAATTTCCCTCGTTAATCTGAGGTAGTTTGTAGTGGGTAAAAAATTCGACAAATGAATTTTCCTATTAATATTTCATACTAACTTTAGTTTTATCCTGATGATCCTAGTTAGGATAAAATAATTCGAAGTGGTCTGTATTCTGTCGAAACTGCCAGACGCGGATCGCGATTTCGATCTTTTTGGATCGCAATCTGCTGTCTTAACAGCGCGTTTTAGAAAATACCACAAATGGCGCGGTAAACGCCATCTGTAGTACGATGCTACATTTTAGGATTACGTATGCTCCAACAAGGTCCATTTATGTATATGGATATCTACTTGCTGAAGCGAATCCCGGCGTAACTAACCTCAACGTGATAGGCATGTTACCGTAATCGAATAAAATTATTCGAAATGGTCTGTATTCTGTCGAAACTGCCAGACGCGGATCGCAATTTCGATCTTTTTAGATCTCATCAACGCGTCGCAGGCAGCTCCGACAGAACGCAAACCAACTTTTACCTGGTGTCTTAACAGCGCGTTTTAGAAAATACCACAAATGGCGCGTAAAACGCCATCTGCAGTACGATGCTACATTTTAGGATTACGTATGCTCCAACAAGGTCCATTTAAATATATGGATATCTACTTCTAAAACGCGCTGTTAAGACAGCAGGTAAAAGTTGGTCTGTGTTCTGTCGGAGCTGTCTGCGATGCGCTGATGAGATCCAAAAGAATCGAAATCGCGATCCGCGTCTGGCAGTTTCGACAGAATACAGACCACTTCGAATTATTTTATTCGATTATGGTAACGTGCCTAGCACGTTGAGGTTAGCTACGCCGGGATTCGTTTCAGCAAGTAGATATCCATATTTTTAAATGGACCTTGTTGGAGCATACGTAATCCTAAAATGTAGCATGGTACTACAGATGGCGTTTACCTCGCCATTTGTAGTATTATCCAAAATCCTAGTTAGGACTTACAAAGAAATTTATCAAATTACTGTGTTGGATATCGCAAGTAAAAGATTGTACAGTATATATCTTTGTGCTGTTCAACCGCTTTTCGGGAGGGTTGAATGAAAAGCGAATAATAAAAACGTTTATTGTCATTCGGTAAATTAAATTTTTACTAGAAGTCGTACACCGTTTAAGGGCTCATTTCCTGTGTCTATTTGAGCTTTTCATATTGAGGATGGGCGTGAATAAAAGTGTGAAGATTCCGCAAAGCAGTGGACTATAAAATAAGAAAAGGGCGTAAAAACTGAGTGGGGCCCTGGAGAGTCGTTTGTCTGTTCCGTATACACATGCATACAGACGTGCGGGTGTGCATGTGTGGTGCGACACTTTCCATGACTTTCTTTACCTTTACGAGGGCTCTACAGCTCAACCAGGGATTAGTTCTGGAACCGTTATTTGCATAGACATTGTACGACTTACGTACTACGTATAGTGTGCGTGACGTGAAGTTATAAACCAGCGAATAATTTGTTACATTTATCGGCTAAACCCGTTATAAAAATTCTTGTACCGAAATAGCATGTCGTTGTAATATTACAAGCTCAATTACAGCAATAAACAGAATTTTAGTTCTGCTACAGGGTAGAAATGAATGAAAATGTAAAAGTGAATTATTTAATGTGCATGTAAATTCGACGGTTTGTTGCCCATTTACTTGTTTTATTTGGGTAATATATAAAAAAAGACTTAAAGGAATGATCCCCAAATTTATTACCTCATAGACTACGTGCCAATTTGTTCTGTTTTGGGTAAATCCCCGTGTTTCTAATACCGAATTTTCCCATTATTAATAGTGATGAACAAAGATCAAGACTGTCCCAGTTTAACTCATACATCCACAGATATAATTAGTAATAATTTTTCATTTAGTTGTGCGTATTTGGCCTTGGTCTTACACATTTGGTCTTGGTTTCAATCTTGATCTTGTTCGTTTAGTCATTGTTTTAGTGTTGGTCTCATTCGTTCGATCTTGATTATTAGTCTTGGCACTGTTCACTCAGTCTTGGTCTGGCGAGTATGAAGACAGTCTTGGTCTTCCAATTTTTCATATGGAGTGATGAAGCTCCCCCAATCTAGCTCCAAGTCAGGTTGAGGTTGTATTTTGACACTATTTTCTGAAAATTCTTAGTCAGAACATTGAAACTACCAGAATCGGGTAGCGATTTGGATCTTATTTGATCTTATCTGTTTGAAATATTTCAGTAGCAGCAAATATCCAGCAGATAGTAATACACTGCCTGTAGTCGGTTATTGTACTTACCAATCTTGTTTCTATTCTTTTATGTCTTGAATCTTAACGAATAATACTAGCGAGATCTAGAAAATACTACAAATGGCGCAGTAAAAGCCATCTGTAGCACGACGCTACATTTTAGGATTACGTATGCTCCGACAAGGTCCACTTGTGTGGATATCTACTTGCTGAAAACGAATCCCGGCGTAGCCAACCCCAACGTGATAGGCACGTTAGCTTAATCGAATAAAATAATTCGAAATGGTCTGTATTCCGTCGAAATTGCCTGCGACGCGCTGATGAGATCCAAAAAGATCGAAATCGCGATCCGCGTCTGGCAGTTTCGACAGAATACACACCATTTCGAATTATTTTACTAGCGAGATCATTACTATTAATGTCTAGATTTTAAGTAGGAAGTTCTTTGATCAATAAAAATTTGTTTTAAGCGTGATTCTACCTGAGACTCACGGTTGTTCATTTTATTTTATTCTTGAATTCGTTAACTAACTGAATATTTAACAAACGGCACATCAAGCGGTTTCTCAATGACAGTTGCATTAAAAGAGAAGTGAGTCGGATTCCATGTAAAATGAGAAACGCAAAGGTTTTACGACCGATGCTCGCGAACGTAACATCAATAAACATGAACCACCGAAAGAATTAACCGTCGTCTGACGTAGCGTATAATCAAATAAAGACTGTTTTCATTACTCTACTTCCAAAGCATTTGCACTTTGAACTGCAAAATAACTATACAAATTACAAGAAGTACCGGCACACAGATATGCTTACACTCCGTTCACGATTATGATATTACCTGCTCGCATTTGACAAGAAAATTACATGAAAATAACTTGAATGTACTATAATCCATATTTAAACCTAATATACGTCATCATCGTCATCATCATAAGGTCGTCAGTTCTAAGACTGGTTGGACACGCACCTCCACTCTTTTCTATCCTGAGCTAATCTTCGCATTTCCCTAAAATTAGAACAACCTACATCCTTAACTATTTGCGAACAGTAATCTAATCTAGGTCTACCTCTACTACTCTTAACTCTTGTTTCTGCTTCTAATATGTCTCTGACTAGACCTTCATGCCTGAAGTGCCCTACCAACCTATCTCGCCTATTTTTTATTGACTTCCATAGTTTCCTCTGTTCTCTTACTCTTTCTAATACCTCATCATTTCTAACCTTCTCTATCCACAGTATCCTCATCATTCGCCTGTAACACCACATTTCGAACGCTTCTAACTTTTTCTTTTCCGCCTATCTATGTTTCGCACCCGTACAGCACTGCGTTCCAAACATCCACCTTTAACAATCTTTTTCGAATTTCTCTGCTTTATAACCCTACTACTCCTTCCATTCTGACTTATCTGACTTCCTAGATATCTAAAATCAGCCGCTTTTTCTAATTTTTTGTCTCCTATCTTTTCATTCGCTTTTTCCTTACTTTTTCTTATATCCCACAGATAATCTTTAACTCTCTTCTCGCTTTAACCACCATGCACCCATTCCCATGAGTTCGGAGGGACTACCCGCCCATCAGCCTTAGTATCGGGTGGGAATACCCCCCCACCCCTAAAACAGTTTCTAGCAATGTAATAAATGTCTAGTGTGGCTGTTAAACAACTGCTTCCTTGTGGTACTTAACAATTTTATAAATAACTTTCGATTTAAAAGAGTATTTTCCAAATTGACAATTTCAGTAAAAATGCTAATGGGCAAACGTTTAGAACGCCGTTTTATACGTCAATATAATTCATTTCTTTTACGTCACTAAAAACGACGTTTTACGTTTACTTATATAATAAATTGTAAGTGTCGCGAAGATGATGATGTTGGGGGTTCGTTTTTGTTTTCGTAAATTTGCCTTCAGTCATAGTCGTCAGGAGAACAGATAAACTGAACAATAAACCAACTTAGTTATTGTGACTTGATGAAAGTAATTTCGAAATGAGAATTAAATGAAGAATTATGTAGCACGTAAGGAAAGTTTTATCACGAAGGCCGGCTGCGCGGCGGCAGAGGAAATTGCGGTTTTACGCCACTTTAGTTGCCCAAAATGAAAAATTGCTGGCAGCCAGAAAGAACATCAACAAATTTTACGAGAACACTGAGACGAAATGAGCTCTCGGTTCGCTTTACTTACAAACGAGGGCGACAAATTCGATATCTGCGAGGCATTTTATCAAATGATCCCTGATTCGATGTCGAAGCGTCACATTCAGTAAATAAAGGGGTTTTTATAAGGATCTTCGCAACTCCTGTCTATCTCTTATGACTTTTGACCTCCGTTTTTGCTCGCCTTACTTCGGATAACATTTATTGGCTCCTTTTGCGCATTTATTGTTCGAAATTTGTCGCCTATCTTGCACAATATGGAGTAGGAACCCCAATACTGTGCGTAAATTATATTATCTATAAAGCAAGGATATTGAGTATCAACGTTCGATATCTGTTGTTATCGTTATACCTTTCAGTTGGAATTTTGTAATTTGGGTTCTTGGCTATTTAAACAAGTTATTGAAGTGAAACTTCTTTACGCACGGTAGGGTAAGTTCGTTTCATGCGAGTTTGTTATGTAACGAAATCATGCAACGCATTTCACCCGCTGTCTGTCCCTATGTATGCTTATATCTTTAAAACTACGCAACGGATTTTAATGCGTTTTTTTTTAATAGATATAGTAATTCAAGAGGAAGGTTTATGTGTATAATACATGCATAATATAGTAGAGAAGCACTGTTAATTTTAGAGGTTTTTAATGTGATGTCGTAAATAAACACATTTTTTCGCTTACATTGCAAACGCTGGCTGATCCCTACGAGATAGATCAAAATAATATACTATATTATTGTACACCTTAAAAAGGTCTACAAAAAAGTCTGGGATGGTATATGTCCATCTCTTAGGGATAACCCACAATAACCATTTTTTATACTTTACTTTTTACGAGAAATAATGGCTTATTTACGAAGCGATTTTAAGCAATACAGCATTAATCCTTATCCAATTAAGTACTTTTAAATACATTGTGCATTTAATATAGATCAATATGGCCCTTTACAGCATGTAATTTAAATGAATATTTTCGAAGATATTACAGACTTAAAATGCAGGGACATAGCGGTTGCGGCGGTACCGGCCGGTTTGTATTGTCTAATGACAAAAAAGCTGTGATTGTTGTATATAAAGACATTCTATAGTATATTTACTATCAGCATTGCACCCGTGCGAAGCATAGTGTACAGATAATACCATTAAACCAATTCCTTAACCTCTATCCCGGTATGTTTGTGTGTTTGAAGAAGTTTCGCTTCAGTAGCGTGTTGTATAATTACACGTTGTATTTTTTTTCATGAAAGGAAGTTTATGATTATCTTATTTTGTTTAATTTTCAAACAAATAGTTAATTATAAGCTTATAGGGATATTCATTTGTTCATATTTTTACTCGGGTCAGCATTAGAATATTTCAATACTTCGTATTCCTTATCTTTATTTTCGTTAGTGTGCAATATTCGATACTATTGATAATCATCAAATCATTAACATCTAGTACGAAGAATTGTTGCACGCTGTACACTCGTACGTACACCCATCTCTCCCTTTCTCTTCTTATCGAATCGCACCCTTTATACTCTACCTTCTTATCTTGGACCAACCACCCTGCTTCTTCTATTCCTAATCCAATTAATTTTTCTAAACCTTGCTATTTCCACCTATTCTCCCTCGTCACACAACTTTTGTTAATATCCAAAAAAAGGATAAAATCACAATAATCAAATTCACAATAGACAATCAGAATCATCAGACCTAGTCAAGCATTATTGCAAGCTTTTTCGTAACGTAGCAGTTAAGTAGTATAAATGTTTTTTAGCTTTTTAGTTTTAAAAAACAACGTGACTTTTAATCATAAAACAAAAGCTTCGTCAAATAGGCGTCAACAAAGGATTTTGTCCTTTGTTCAATTTTGTCTTTGTCTATATAACCAACCTTTGTATATAAGTATATGTAACTTCCCCTAAAATTGGTAGATAATCAAACGTTAAGTTCAAGTATCCGGAAATATATCAAAAGTATTATCGAGTCGATTTCAATACGGAAATAGAAAAATAACAGTTTCAAGTGTGATTTCGTTTAACTCAAGCTTTCGTTATAAGTTATAACGAAAGCAAAAAGTTCGACTTACTTCAACCGACCCAACGGAACGTGTTCAGAGTAAATTACGTATTATTGGCAAGTGCTTGGTAATTGTTTTTAATGGTTTTGTAACATGGAACGCCGATTTTTAAGCCAGCTACTTACTGGACTCTATTAAATTGTATGTTTCGTTGTTAGACAATTTACAACGTTTGGCCTAAATAAAATTTTACTAGCAGAAATTCACCTATAATAAAAGTAGGTACTATAATTCACCTTAATTTACTGAAAGATATAAATTTCATAATGCATAACAGCAAATTTTATTCTCCATATTCTAGCACCAATAACACGTTATCCTTACAATGACGTTCGACGGTTATTATTACTGATGGACTTCAAAAAAGATTGTTAAAGGTGTATGTTTGGAGTGAGGCACTGTACGGGTGCGAAACATAGACGGTGGGCGCGGAGAAAAAGATAAGGTTAAAAGTGTTTGAAATGTTGTGTTACAGGCGAATGATGAGGATACCATGGATAGAGAAGGTTAGAAATGAAGGGGTATTAAAAAGAATACGTGAACACACGGAGAAAACTAAATTTTTATGTAAGTGACTGAATTTGCAGTAGAAATAATACAAATTATTAGGTAACTTGTTATAATCTCAATTTTGGCATGTTTTTTTAAGAATTATTTCATGCTTCTTAATTACAATTTAATTTGTAATATCAACTAAAACACCTAGTAAATTTATTTCTGTTGGGATTTTAATTTTACAAATTCGGGTCCAAATCGTAATTTTTATTATTTTCGCTTATGAAGCCACAGGCTGGTGGGATAAATTGTAAATATCGCTTTATAAATAGGGTGAGATAGGTTGGTAGGACACCTTCTTGTTCGTCTTAGGTATAGAGAGCTAGTCAGAGACATATTAGAGGCAGAAACAGGAGTGGAGGTGCGTGTCCAACCAGACTGACGACCTTATAATGATAATTATTATTTCTGGGTTTATTTTTGATGTGCTTACACCATATGTAACTATAAGAGCCTAGAAGTAAATTCGAGACTTGCGATAGGTACGTACATCAAGTAGGAGCCGAATAGAGAAACTTATATGTCGATGTTACATACAAAAAAGTGATAAGCGGAGCATTACTTCAATTCCATCAGCCGTACTTACATATATCCTCGACTTGACTGTCTGATTATTCCTAAAACAAAACTCAGTTCCGAGAAGAGATTTGAAAATGTGAAGTAAATCAAGCGCGAACGCGATAGATTGCTCCGGGAAGTGAAAGAAGCACACGAATGGGATTCCGGATTCCCCAAGGAAGACGTTTTGATGAGCATCACAGCCTTGATATTTTACAGTGACTAGTCCACCATATAAACCAAAAGGTTTCGAAAATCTTACCCATCTAAAAAGAAAAATCAGTACATATTTTTTTTCAGGTAAATTCAATTGTATTATATGCTGATCCAGCGGCCAATCGTTTCGCACACTTTTTTAATGAAAGCATTTTGAAAGCTAATCGTCTAATACGTGAAAATTTTATGCATAATCCAAAAGGTAAAATAACTTGCGTCCTCTAATACAAAAAGGCCCTGCACTAAATTTTTAAGTAACTTTGTACAGATATGGTGACCAAATGGAAGGTTGACCTCCCGAAACGCTTAAAACACTTTTTTTCTGCTCGCAAATCAATACATATTCTTTTTTCAGGTAAATTCAATTTCTATTGTATGCTGAACCCAATCGTTTTGCACACTTCTTTGATGAAAACATTTTGAAAGCTAATCGACTAATACGTGAAAATTTCATGCATAATCCAGATAGTAAAATAATTTAGTCTTCAAGAGGCCTTTTGTACTAAATTTTTAAGTAACTTTTTACAGATATATAGCAGGCATGGTGGCCAAAAGGAAGGGTGGCCCCCCGAAACGCTTAAAACACTTCGCAGGATGTTTTTTCTGCTCGAAAGATGAGGAAGAAGTTTATGCTGTTGTAGTAGCCACGAACGAGTCCTTCATCGAACCTTACGGCAAAGTAATCCGGTGGTATAGTCGTTTAATTTTTGATGGCACGTTGGCGGAACGGAGCGTTAAAAAGTGAAGCGCCAGCATCAGTTAGCCCGAAGCGCGAGTGAGTAAAGGCTAGCGAAATCTCAAGAGAGGGCAAACTTTTAAGTTCACTCGCCGGCTTAAAGGTTCATTGTTAGCATTTTCCCAAACTTGAAGCATTTTGTTGCGCCAGATAGGCACTAAAGATGATTAAAGCTATGTTACCTATGCAAACGGCTAACTGGTATCAACCAAATACCTTAGAAGTAATTACGGGAGGATTTATCAAAAGTTTTAATTAAAACTACCCTTTCACTCTTGTTCTCTCTCGGTCCCTCTCTTTTGGCCCTGGCGCGACCGCAAGAAGAGAATAAATTAAAGTTATTTGTCCATAGAAGCCACACCATGTAGCTTCGAATTCGCTTAATAAATATGAAAATGAGTGAATAAGAAGAGAGCTCGTTTAAACCGCTTTTGTTATCGGCCACCAAGCTGAAAAATGAAAATTGGCTTTTAGATTTTAATCTCCAGAATTTTAATTTTTACTTCAAGTAGGTATCAACGTTCCGTCGCCATCGCTGAAATATTTTCGGTATCAAATTAATTACTTAGGCGGCTATACCAGCAAGGCAAAACGTTCGTCAAACATAAAGATTATACATTTGAAATATTATTCTGAAAATTTATTTTTGAATTTTATACCCACTACACGTTAGCTCAAATTAAGGAGGGAAAAATTGTTGCTGTTGTCACACCCCCGCCGGGAATCGAACCCCGGGCCTTTGGCTTTTACGCACCAATGTTCTGACCACTAGTATATTCAGTATACGAGGGTGGATTGATAAGTTTCCGGCCTAACCAAGAGATGACGCCACTAGGCCTACCTTGAGGTGACATTCTATAGTACCATCCTTGGATAGCTTGTAGCTATAGTTTCAGCCCGATCTCCTTGCTAGTGTAGGTTTGACAGCACGCTGAACAAGACGCCTCTGTGGTTTTCGTAAAAATGGAAAAGCAGGAAAATCGTGCTGTCATCAAATACTTTTATTTGAAGGGGTTAACGCCGAAGGAAATTAAAAAAGAGATGGACTCAACACTGGGGACATCCTCCCCGTCATATTCAACCGTTAAGCAGTGGGTTTCCGAGTTTAAAAAGGGTCGTGTGAGCACCTCTGATGGGCCTCGCTCAGGACGCCCCGTTGAGGTCACAACTCCAGATATGATCGAAAAAATTCATCAAATAGTGCTGGGAGACCGCAGATTGAAAGTGCGTGAGATAGCTGAGACCTGTAAGATGTCATATGAACGTGTGCAACATATTTTGCACCAACATTTGCATATGGAAAAGCTCTGTGCAAGATGGGTGCCGCGTTTGCTAACAGTCGACCAAAAATTGATTCGAAAAAACATTTCTACCGCAAATTTGTCATTGTATAAGCGTAATCCAAGCGAATTTTTGCGTCGATTCGTAACCGTTGACGAAACGTGGGTCCACCACTACACTCCTGAAACCAAAGAACAGTCTAAACAGTGGATTGGACCAGGGGAACCAACTCCAAAGAAGGCAAAAACAATTTTTTCGGCGAACAAGGTTATGGCTACTGTTTTTTGGGATGCAAGAGGTATTATATACATTGATTACCTTGCAAAGGGTAATACTATCACTGGTCAATACTACGCAGACTTATTGCAACGTTTGAGCCACGAGGTGAAAATTAAACGACCTCATCTGGCGAAGAAAAAAATCTTGTTTCATCACGATAACGCACCAGCGCACACGTCAATCGTTGCGACGGCTAAAATCAACGATCTAAAGTTTGAATTGATGCCGCACCCTCCTTACTCTCCAGACCTAGCCCCGAGTGACTATTTTCTGTTCCCTAATCTCAAAAAATGGCTTGGCGGTAAGAGATTTGCGGACAATGAAGAAGTAATCGAAGCTGTAAATGGTTATTTTGAGGAGCTTGACGAATCAGTCTATAGAGATGGCATTAATAGACTGGAACACCGCTATGAGAAATGTATCAGCCTTGGAGGAGATTATGTTGAGAAATAAAAAAAAAAATTTTTAAAAACCTTGTTTTTCTTGGTCAGGCCGGAAACTTATCAATCCACCCTCGTATAGTCACATTAGTATGACGGATCGTTAACCTTGTAGGTCGGTTGGACGTGGTTGCTGTTGTCATCTCTCGTAGTTTAGTGGTCAGAACATTGGTGAGTAAAAGCCCCGGCGGGGGTGTGACAACAGCAACAATTTTTCCCTCATTAATTTGAGGTAGTGTGTAGTGGGTAAAAAATTTAGAAATGAATTTTCAGAATAATATTTCATATTAAACTAACTCACTTCGAAAAGATGTCTAAATTGAATGTATGTTTAATTGTTGTACATTTCTTTATCGCTATTTAATTTAATAAACGTGTAGAAAATATTTTTTCAACAATATCAATCTCAAACGGAGATGCCGAATTCCCTCCCGGGTACTAGCCGAGTTCCCTCCCGTTCATATCAGCTCCGATAATTAAGTTAACGACTACTTACCGATTTAAATAAATATAACACTATACAACGACACTTAAGGGACTGAATATTTTTCGGCGTTATAAAGAGTGGTCGTTAAATGGAGAGAAATAAAAGATATTATTTTACTATTCTATAATAATATGCATTTACCAATGTACACATTTTGCACACGAGCATTATTATTCATACATTGCGTATAGCCTGTTATCTTCGTCTGATGTTTTTTGCTGCTCCAATATTTTAATTGTATTTTGTTACGTATCTTACTCATATCTTGAGATACTGCTGGATCAATTTGATTATATAAAAAGTATTTTTTTAATAGTTTCGCTGCATCAAGTGCTTGTTTGATGCTTGGTGGAGGGACAGGATCGTCTTCTTCAACAACGTACAC
>NW_020439074.1:600213-601705 GCF_000699045.2 Agrilus planipennis
TCCGACAGAACACAGACCAACTTTTACCTGCTGTCTTAACAGTGCGTTTTAGAAAATACCACAAATGGCGCGGTAAACGCCATCTGTAGTACGATGCTACATTTTAGGAATATGTATGCTCCAACAAGATCCATTTAGTTAGCTACGCCGGGATTCGTTTCAACAAGTAGATATCCACATATGTATTTAAGTGGACCTTGTTGGAGCATACGTAATCCTAAAATGTAGCATCGTACTACAGATGGCGTTTATCGCGCAATTTGTGGTATTTTCTTAGTATTCTCGCTTTAAAATCTTAAACGGCCAATACCTCACGATCGGTTACATTTAGAAAATAATTTTGAAATTATACACTCTGCATGATCTACTCCGAGTTACCACTATGAACAGTCGGTGATGCCGAATTCCCTCCCGCAGGTAGTTTTGTTTAAAATATAGATAGTCGAATTCCCTCCCGGGTACTAGCCGAGTTCCCTCCCGGGTACTAGCCGAGTTCCCTCCCGTTCATATCAGCTCCGATAATTAAGTTAACGACTACTTACCGATTTTATTTATCGAAAATAAATATATATTTATAGTGCACTTCAGTACTTCAATAAATTAAAGATAAAATAATTTCAGAAAGAAAACATATAGCAGTTATGAAATGTTCATTTATTTAATTTTAAAATGGTTTCCACTACCGTAACAAATTCAATTTTTGGAAATTCGTGTGCGTCTAGCTTTTTGATGCAATCATCTAGAAAAACTTTATTAGTTTTAGCCGATGGGAGGCAATTGATGTATAATTAGGAGGGAAAACAGGTATATTGGAGGGAACTAGGCATTATCCATCTCAAAATATCACTAGCTTCCCTTATAAACTAATACCCATCTTTAAACTTCTTAGAGTTATTCTCTAATAACGACTTTATGTTGACTAAATATCTTTCACTTTTAACAAGAGGTAACAAATTTTCCGTATTTTCTCTAATAAAGAAGACAGAGTGTAGGTACTTACCGGCAGGTTCGGTCCATTTTTGTTTACTAAAATTCGGAGCATTTTTAATATCTTCATTCTGTAAGTTGAAGAAACTAAACTAATTAAATAGTTCCGAAAGAGAAATAAAAATAAAAAGATTAAATAAAATTGATTTTGAATATTTTTTATGTCCTTTATAAAGCCAGTCAGCTTTGATTAACTAACTCTATATTACAGATAATACCGTTGCTTAGCTTTTGAACCATAATTACGTCTAATTGGCGAAAAGATCCAACGTTTCGTTCATAGTGATGTAGAACGCTTGCAAAGGTTCGAAGGAAATGTATTTTCTCAGTGGCGGTTTTCACAAACGAGACGTAATTTTACTTTAGAAAAACGAACTGAAAATGAATATCTTTTTCAGTTAATGTAGGGCTTCCGTGAAATAATTTGAAACCGAAGAGCCGAAAGTTGAGAAATTCAAGCAAAATCTTAATAAATATTATTAAAATAATCCTATATATATATATA
>NW_020439074.1:602045-657299 GCF_000699045.2 Agrilus planipennis
TAGGGACAATTACCTACCTGAAGACAATTAAAATACAATTGTTTTGGAAGCTATGTAAATTTCTATTAAATATTTATCATTTTGCAACAAGTTTATGTAGTCCAAATGAAGTATAAAAGTATTTAAAAGTTAAAGTAGACATGAGAATTACGTTAAGGGATGAAAAATCTGGGTTGTTATCTGAAATATGGAGAAAATATTAACGTTTAGTGCGTGATGTTGTTATAAACATTATAACAAATTTCCTTGCCTATAAATAGAATAACAAAAAAAGTATAACAGCCTTCTGCGAATTATCAGCCTTTCCATACATCAAATTCTATTTTAATAAGACAATATAAAATTTACATTTATAACATCACAACCGATACTTCTATCGTTGACGAGCTTTAATAAATTACAATATTTTTTTTACATAAATTCTCGTTCTATTTTCGATGAACAGCACAAGTGAGAACATCTTTTTATAACCGGCCATTTTGTCCCTCTCAATTAATAAATTTGTAAGTAAGATTTCAAAAATTTAAACAATTATTTTAAAGCATATCTATTTAATCCTTACTTGCTCCGAAAAAAAAATATTTAAAAATATTGACGGGAATGGTAAAATATAAACGACCTTGACTTAATATTATTAAAAAATAGATAATGCTTAAATGTAAAACTAAATAAAAATGTATTCAAGTTCGTTTTGGTTAAATTAATGATAAACGCTTGTGATTATGATGTTATTCAATAAACACATTTATAAAACAGTTCCTAAAATTATTGTATAGGTTTTGCTACATCGTAGTTAAAAATAAATTGAATAAATTAAAAAGAATTAAAGTAAGTATAAAACAAATAAAGCATTAGGAGACGCCCTAATTTTCACAAAACATGTTTACTGTAGTTTTGTAGTAATTAGAGTAACTCTCTTGTTAGTTTATTTATTTATTCCTTTACCACAGTCTCCATTTTATATTTTTAAACGTAAAGCTTGATTCTCACTGTCATCGAGACGACAACAGGCAGCCGTCCGTCAGACGTCCGTCAATATAGTATTGCGTTATGTATTCACACTATCTAATTATTGATGCTAATGAGAATACAACCAGCAGAAGGGTATTATGCAAAATCATTAAATTGATAAAGGAGCAATAGGTAACTGCTAACCGTCCAAATTTTGCCTGTGGATACAACATAAAACTGATGGACATCTGACAGATGTCGTCGTCTAGACGGATAGTGATAATCAAACCTTTATTCACCCATTTTATATATTCTTTTTAATGTCCGAGTACCTACCCTGTTGCCGCAGTTGTTTGGGAAAAGACAGACAATGTATGAAATATGTATTTATAGCTTTCGTGGTAGGTATAAACGTTATAAATACTGTTAAATCTTGGCTTGGCGTATTACAATTGATTTAAATTAGGTATGTTGAAGTTCTATGCAGAGTTTGGAACATAAATCAAGTAATGAGAGACAGCTTCATACTAACGTAAGGCTTACGCAGATCGGAGTTTGACAAAGTTTGGCTCAACTGCGAATTTAACTCTGTTTCTGATTTATGTAACATTATTTTGCAGACATTAACGCAGGTCACATAAATTTCGCATTCAAAGTAATACATTTCAACTGTTTTGCAAGAGTCCGTACAGTTCCCAGTGTAGGACTTTACCTTGCCTAGGTATATTGTCAACGATGCCCAGCGAAGATATACCTTTGAATACGAAACTTATTAGTTTCTTCCGTTGTGGAAAAATATAAGCAAAAGGATTTATTACTACTTTCAAAGCTAGACTTCATTTTATTCTAGACATTAAATTAAACCTTATAACATGCACGTTAATCAAAATTTTATTAGCAGTGGATAAACAGTGACGGAAACGTTAAAATAAAAACCCAGTTATGTATTATGAAATTTTTGTGCATGTATCTCCTTCGGATATAGCGAAACATACGTTGTATACTTCGTTTACTTTCTGTAGCGATGTAACCTTCAGTTTAACCGGCGCAAAGTAGAAAAGAACAGCACTAGGCCAGAAAAGGAAGGAGACAACTCTCGGCCAAACTCTTAACCGGTGAGGAGCGTATAATCCGTACAGTACTGCACGGAAAAATTGACCATTTTATCCACTACAATTGCATTGCTCAAATGTGCTGTTATTGGTACCATTTATGACTGAAAATACGAACGAGATGTTTATTTATATTTTAAGACATATTAACGGCTTTAACGCTTGTTTTCGAGTCGCACTACTATTCATGATTGAACAAGACTTTTGGCAGGTACTGTATGAAAAAGTATGTTTAATGAACAATAGTCGAGAGTATAATGAGCTTTCTTCTCTCTACCTACGATTTTGCCAGCGCGCATCCAAGACATTAGAAGGGGCACATCGCTACAGAAAGTAAACGAAGTATATTTGTCGACCTTTTTTGAGTTTTACAAATCATTAATTTCAGTTAGTGTTAATGTAATTAATTGAATAGTTGATAATAGAATAGAACAAACGCATACCTAAATAACATCTGACTTGTGCTGTTCGAGGAATGCCAATGATGGATCAGTTTTAGTCTTCGTGAGGATGGCCGACTTCCAGAGATGCAGACCTCCAAACCGTAAACGATAAATGACTAGACATGTAGCGCTAACAATTCACTAACACGGGAATATGCTAAACATTAATAAACCTTACATGTCCTTGTCCGTTCCCCGCCCAACTCTCACCGTTTCACACACTCTCACAGCTGATGAATAAGTTACGGATAGGTGATGTGCAAAGGTAAAGTTCCAATTTAAACACAGCTTTCTGGTAGACGTGTGTCCATGAGTCTCTCTTTAATGGCCAATCCATTAAACTCCGGGTCGATGCCGTTCTCCAGCGTGGTTGAATGGCCGTTATTAATAAGTAAGTCTTTAGGCCTCGCGTCCTTTGGAAGGGTGCCCACTATTGAACTTCTGTACTGGCAGTGCTGTCAACAAAAAGAAGAAGAAGAGGAATATAAGGCGCTTAGGATTTGGTCTCTTTTTGTACCACTCGAATTATTAAAGGCGGAACGAAATTGAAAGAACTGCGCCAAATGAGCTCACTCTCGTACCCGCGCCTCTCCCAGCTTCCCAGCTATCGCTGCAGATGCTCCTTAGTTCACTTCGTCTTCTTGTTCTTCCACTACTTGCTTCGAGAATTAATAAGGATTGAATTCACGAACAGTTTCAGTGAATTATTGTGAACATCGACTCGGTAAAAAGAAGGAAAATTAATTTCCTCTGGGTCATTACCGAACAAATTTCATTTCACCGACTTACTAAACTTTGTACCATCTTTTATACGTTTTGCTACATTTGCAGAAAGTTACATTCGTCGCTTTTCGCACGACTGTTTATACAATTTCAATCGGAGCAATCGTTTAGATATTTTTTTATAGTCCGAGATCCCAGATCTGCCAGACATTACTTATTTTCTGAGTAACAAAATGGGTCGAATAGAGTAGTGTTAATACATATTTTTAACCCTGCTAACTTGAACCTACGACCAATTTCCAGATATACAAACCTCAAAGATATAGTTAGTGTCCAACCGAAAGTTCGGTTTCGGTCGAGTTTCGGCAAAAAAACGAGTTTCGGTTTAGTTTCGGTTTCGGCGGCAAACCTGCCGAAACTACGACCGAAACCGAAACTGCGTTTGGGAGTTCTCGCGCTCTGCTCGGTCATGTTCGGCGCGTTAAATTCCATCCAAGCGAAGTAGATTAGTAGACATTTCGCATCTTCAAAAGAAAAATGAGTCTAGTCTACTATACTTACTCAAATAAACATCTCACCTATTTTAAGTATTTTTAAGGCGCAATTAAAGTATTTCCTTAAATGAGGGGTTGTTATGTTGATTTTGATTTGATTATCAATAAGTGAAAATGTCAAAGACTGCAGAGCTATGTGATTTAAAGATAAAAAAATAAAACTGACTGATTATAATAACGTTTTCTTTATTTTTCTCTCAAAACATGATCCTTATAAGGAAGTTTCGGTTTCGGTTTCGGCCGAAACTGAGACCGTTGCCGAAATTCGGTTTCGGTTTCGGTCGTAAAAACTAGTTTCGGTCGGACACTAGATATAGTAGACTAACTTTTAAAGTCAACACTGGCACAAAATTGTGGGCCGATTCTTGTATGTTCATTATGAGAGTAAATAATACAAACATTAAGTATAGATAGATAAGTTAACAGAATTTTTGAAAACTCTGGTAAAAAGAATTTTATGTTCAAATATGTTATTAAAAACATGTACCCCCCAAAAGATTCTGTTGTATTATCGATTATTTGAAACATTTAAAATTAAAATAAACTACTTGTATAGGATAATTTGGACATGTTTCTCCTTACTGGCCAAAGTTTTCCCATTAAACATTAATACAGTTTAGATTACTTAATACAAAGTTTCGAAAAAGTTACTTGTGCAAATAAATAATAAATATTGAAGACAAGGTACACCACTGTGTTATTTATGATATTCTAAGTCGTAGTTTTCTTTTAGTTCCTCAATTGTATATGTAGAATCATTAAAACAGAGCAAGTAGAAGTTATATGTTAAAATAGTCGAAGAATTAAGGTTTTTACAATGGTGAAACATTTGACTAATAAATGTCATCAGAATAGAAATCACAGACTTTATTAAACTTTCCCGTATTGTAATTTTTCGGTTAAATCATTAATTACATCTGTCCTGATTCTTTTTAATTTTTGATGTTCCATTTTTATGAAACAAATCCAAAAACCGAAAAGAAAAATATTTCTTAGATTATCATGGAGAATTGGGCAGTGTACTTATTCAGCATCAATTTGCATGCTTTAGAGAAATTAAAAGGTTGTTATTTTTTAGTAAAATTAGGTAATAAACCATTTTTACCTGCGGTTCTTCAGTGGAACTGGGGAGCGTGCAGTACCAATGTTGCGCTATCACAGTTGTTTCCGAACTTGATTCGTCAGGGGGATCTGCAACAAGTTAAACTAACTGTTAGGAAATTACTTTCAAAGCTTGATGGCAGCGATCTCGAAATTCTTCTGTCTAACATAAGTTATCTTAACTTCTAAAGGTCATTAAAAAGCAGCATCAAGTTCCTATTTAAATGTAAAATTTAGTATTTAGGTGCTTGAGGGGGGCGTTATTAAAGATGCGAAATTACAAGTGTGTAATATTAATTTGAAATCATTTTTTCGATTTTTTTATTTACCCATTACAAACTACCTCAAATTAATGAGGGAAAAATTGTTGCTGTTGTCACAGCAGTCACAGTTTGTAGTGGGTAAATAAAAAAAATCGAAAAAATGATTTCAAATTAATGTTGCATATTAATCCACTATTAAGTAACTAACAATGTCATAGGATTTCATATATTTAATACATAGATAGTGTAGATACAACAGCTTTTATGTTATGAGGTGGGGGTTAAAACACCCTGTTGGTATCGTTCTTTTCTCTTTTCTGAACTTGACTGAAGCACTGCTGTGAGCCTAGATAATTATTTAATTAAATATATATTACATCTTATAAATAATGCTCCTAAAAATAGAAGCAGCTGAACGTGTACCGTGTCAAGAACCCTGTTCTATAAAGCAGGCCGCACACCGATGTTGCACGTTGCTTTGGTACGACATGTCGCAACTCATTTACTCTGAGTGACTCTTTTATAACGTAGCTCCTAACATGCCACGTACTTTTACAATTGTGTACAGGACTGACGCTGGAAGCTGGCGAAAATTCTAAAATGGCGTGGATGCGCGGTGGCAAAAGTAGGCAGTTTTAGGTATAAAGATTGCAGCCCTCATTCTTCAGTATTCCTATCAGGCGCGTAGATTAAATATTTAAAAATAGGAATCAGTGAGCAAGTAATAGACAGACAAACAGAAGAACTAATTGTAGATGTTGGTGACAGTGATAGAGATTTCCATGATGAGAGTGAATGTGAAAACTAACTATAACAAAAGCAATAGGTTAATTTTTTCTTTTTGATAAGTCATGTTTTTACATTATTTTCTAGTACGCTACTGTCCTATTTGTATTAATACTATAATTTACGCCAACTGAAAGCTTATTTGTGTATCGGTTCCAAGTGACTTACCCAAATAGGTCATAAATGGGCAAGTACCTGCGCGACCGCTCGCCAGCTTTCTTCGTCAGACCTGTAGAACGTTCTCTTTTTGCGCCATAGGTAATATTAACAACACATACAGGAATATTGTATTAATGTGAAAATTAATTTTCAATATTTTACCCTCAATAAACTACTTCAAGTTAATCAGGAGAAATTTGTTGCTGTTGTCACACCCTCGCAGGGAATCGAAAAAGGGACCTCATTAACCTGAAGTAGTTTATAGTGGGTAAAAAATTGAAAATTAATATTTGATATTAACCACTATTATAAATGTCACAGCGTTTCATATGTATTGCTTTTATTCAAAAAATTGAGCAAAACCCTGCAATATGCGAGCACAGCAATAGATAAGTGACAGAAACAATATGGAAAAAAAATATTATTATATTCCACATTAAAAAATCATGTTCCTTATCCGACTACTACACCATGACTATAGTGGAATTCGTTTAATATGACTCCGCCTATATTGACCAACCGCTTAAAATGAAGTAATTGCAGTGTTAGGTTTGGTTTTCATATTAAATTCTCTATAAGAAAGTTTGGATATAACGACTCCGTCATCATATGTGATATATATAGTGAACCAAATGATTAATAATAATATTTTCGCTCATTTTTCTGACTCTTCTTATGTATATCTATTGATATTACGATTCATCGTTTTTTTTCTTTTTTCTGTTAATAAATATACACAATTTGTAGTTTTTCTCTCTATAAGATGTCATTATAAGCGGATCGTACTGTACTTTCAAGTTCTATTGACCACAAATACAAATGTTGTGTTTATGTCGCACAACTTCAGTGTGCGGCCTGCTTAAGATGCCTAGCCATAGTTCGAAATGGTTCATTCTGTGGACTGACTGCGAAATACACCTACACGTACGTGATTGCAATGGTACGGCAGTTACTAATTAGTTAGTGGATAGTATTTAGTGCCTTGGCGTGACGGTCGGCTCTGTGCATGTATGACGAAAATTCCGTATACCTGACGAGCATTCGGCTTAGCGAAAACATTAAAGTTTTAAGTAAAATAAAACGCACAATCGTGGGTCACGTGCCCGCGTCAGTTCGGATACGGCTACCGAGTTAAGAACTTCTTATATTTATAGCCAGACTTACGAACTTTGAAGAACGTACATTTATTTCTAGTTTGCATTGCATTACGCCATTTTTCCTTGCAATAACTTAAAACTACGTCCTACAGCGACACATCCCCGCCATTACTCCTATAGCTAGATGAATTTCAAATGTTTATTTAGTTTGTCTTTTTCTTTTTACCCTTACACTAAATATCGAAAATTAGCAACTTCGTCTAGATTATCGTGAAACATGACATGAATTTTTTTCTCGTCAATAAAGAAGGATGCCGAAAGAAAACTACTTTTTTTTATCTCATAAATCTAAAAAGGTCCTAATGTACCAATTACTCTAGTTATAATTGTGAAACGCTAACATTACATCTCAAAAGGGTTTCTTCAAAAGCGTAATTAAAACAGGGAAGGAATTTTTTTCTTTGATCACCCAAATGAAGATTTAATTTATTAAATACAGCGAGTTCTTGGACGTTTGAAGTGATTCAAAATTGCTTTTAGGCTAATATCTTCTTTACAGCACGTTAACTGTAATTAAGAGTATTTTTATTTCGCTTTGGACATTTTTCATTTCTCTGCTTTTAATTAAAATTTCATTTTGATTCGCCACAACTTTTAGGTACATAAATAAATACGTTTGATCTAACGTTTCTTTTGCTTCGAAAAAGACAAAAATCAAAAAAAAGTAGACACAATTATCTCCGACAAAATCACGAAATTACATTAGCGATACAGTTAAAAATAAAAGTACTTGCGCCCATTTTATAATTACCTACATCATATCTTAACAACAGCTCTGAACTTGGATTCCGTAATTTTACTTGTTTAGGCGTGAAATTAATATTTATTTTTTCCTGAGTGAAGTTTTTTGCTAGTTATAACTTGTAGCCTTTCAAAAAGTTATGACACAAACTTGAAAACCCAATTTTTGCATTATTCAGAAATAACAGAAATATTTAACCTATCACGTGCTTCGTTATATTATTGTATTTTTTCCAAAATATGACGTTTCCTACCAAATTTCTTCTTCACAATTATGAATTTAAAATTGTTTTTATTACTACTAGGCTTTGATCGCAATCTATATCTGCCCCTGGATAACTCTTATAATCCTTCAGTTATTCTTAAGAATTTTTGGGAGGTATGTCAAAATGCAACGAGACAAATAAAAATTTCGAAGAGCGTTCCTCATTCAATTCTAAAACTCCTGTAAAAATTACAAATCGATTCTCTAAACCGTTAAAAAGTTATTGAAATTTTAAAAAATTGTAATTTTACACTTCATCTTATGGAGATTCGTTAACCGAACAGATTAAATTTATTTTTATTAAGAGAAAAAAAGCTACCAGAAATTTCAAACTTTTATAATAAGTAACTTGAACTCTGGAGAATCACTTTAGCGTAAGGTTATTCAAATTCACTAAATGGTTATCGAGGAAAAAATGAAAAATTAGCTGAAAATCTCGTTTTTACTTGATAATATAATGATAATATTTATAATTGTCTGAAATAAATGCAATTTTAAAGTTTTAATTATTATTTAAACATATTAAAAAGTTTTACGCTCATTATTAATAGAGATTGAAACTAAATATTTTTTTGTTTCGAAGTTGAAATCAAGGCATATTCACTGCCAAAAGTCAGTTAAAAATTTTCCATATTATTCGTTATTTCTTATTTTATTCAAAGTTTTTGGTCAAATTCCAAATTTTCTCTCAAACCGTATACTTTTTTTTAGTATAGATATTATTTGCAAAACCTAACTAATCTCGAATTTCTAATTTTTGAATGATTTTTTCCCTAAATTATCGGTAATGCATACCATATCTGCATACGGACTGTTAGGGGAAAGTTTGGGGGTAGTGGTCGAGGTGTGTTTAGTTTTAAGCTATAAAAACACTGTTAGATAATCAATAATAACAGTAGACCAATTCAGACTAGCCGACAAGTAACAAGTATCTTTTTAAGTAGTAATTAATATTAGTTTTAGTTCATTAGTGTGTATGTAGGATTAATAAACGTTTTATACAGTACGAATCTTTTTCATCGACATACAAAGGACCATCGAGGTTTATATTTTGTGTGATCAATTATTGATTTATGTGGTGCAGCAGCACACCGACGGAAACAACAATAATAACAAAGGATATACAGCCCATTTCAATTTGTTTGAATTGTGACCTTGAAGAAATCTGCGCGACGATAGAAAGAATACACACTAGGCGTGAACAAGACAGAAAGCTCTCAATGGGCGGTCTTAGCAGATCGGCTAGAAATGTACAGTACTAGACGAAAATGTTTAGCAATTTCTTAAAACAAAAATGTGTATAAATTAACAATATCAAACAAAGCAAAAGTTTTATAGGTGTGCAGAGCGTTAAGTTAATTCACTTGTTATTATTTTTGGCTAAATATGCTTTTAAATAAAGCATATTCTTAAGTTTTAACGAGGCACTTTAGGTAATTTTGCAAATGGTACTGTACACTTTTGTCTAGTTCTCGCTCGATGATCGGTGGAAAAATGAGTTTCGCAGACAAATATGATTGAATTTGGAATTATGCTACGGCGCATCCTAATAAAGGGAAGGGGCATATCTCCAACTTCTTGAAACGAACAGTACCTGAAGTTTTTCTGTAACTGTAACGACTCCGTAATTTAGATGTTACGGCGTGATTTACTTTACGGTAATTTATACAGCATGTGTAATTTCGTTAGAATTTTGGTTTTAATTACATTTTCCACTCGAATTTCTCAAGCACATGGGATAATATTGCTATCATTTTACCGGGTGTTGTGGCAGAAATCCTCTTCCCGTAACAGGCTGACTGGTCTATTCATATAAAACGAACGTAAGAGCGCCACTAATGAAGTAAGTAAGGCAGGTAGATAGATACTCCTGGAAGATAACGTTGTAATAATAACACTTACCCCTTTTGACGGGGATGATATCGGGGTCCCTTTCATCTGAAGTTTCTCTGGAGGATAATCTACTAAGCAGCGGTTTACTGGAGGGCGGGATGAGGTTTTGCGAAACTCTATCGGCTTTTTGCTCGAACATGGCCTGCTCGGATTTCGTGTGATACCTTCTTGCCCTGAAGGTAACAATCACGGCGATGAGTACGATGGTGATTGCGGTCCCGATGAGTATTCCCAGGAGAGGGGATAGGGGCAGCTGTCCTCCTAACGCTGCAAAAACAGACACATTTTCGAAACTACATAATGGGAGAATAATTGTGGACAATTACATCCATCACCAACGTTACCATGTATACATATATATATGTATGTATATTTAACAAGTTAAACAGTGCTCCCTTCCTAATGGATATAATTTAATAAGAAAGTTACACTCTCGAGTCAAATTTAATACTGATTAACTGGAACCCTAAAGGTAACTTAGATTAATGATGTATGGAACACTAAATGGAAGCATTGGCAGAAGAACATGGAAAGAAAATATAAAAATAAATCAAAAATATTAGTGAAACCTAGATGTTAGATAAATTAGGATTAAATCACTTTTACCAAAACGAAATTCCGTCTGTGCTATTAGCGAATGGTTACACTTAATTTGAAAACTCGAAAAAATCGGTTGTCTGTAAAGTCGGTTTACTGACGATAGTTGAACGTGACAACGTCATAAGAAAATACTGATGGAATGGTTTCATTTTTCAAAAGAAAATTTTAATTTTATTTGTTTGATAGATATTTTGTATGGATATAGAGAAGGAGGTAAATGGAAATGTATTATTGTATAGCAGCTGTCCACGCGGACGCATCGCTCACTCAAGTAGGAGAGAGACAGATGTCGAACGCTGCCGAACGCGGAGGCCGATTGTGCCTCTTTGTCGCTCGTTCCGCGCTCTCGCTTGCACTTCAAGCCTTAAATGGAACGCCTCAGAGCGAGGTAACGCCGCATGAGTCATGTTTTTTCGTGCGTGCAGCCGGCTTCATCGAATTATAAGACGTTGTCACGTCAAAAAATTATTAAGATTACAAAGTTGGAGCTGTGATGTTACAGGAAGATGATGAAAATACCATAAATGTATTGAGACAGAAATGAGAAGGTAATGGAAAGACAGCGTCATGGAAATCAATAAGAACTAGGCGAGATATCTTGGACTATTAGGCCATTGTGGGATGTTCTAGTTTTGACAAAATTGGTTCAAGATTTAATAACAAAATAATGAGCTTTAAATTTTTTCATGGAAAAACAACTGGATGAAATAGTATTGTACTAAATAAGCTGATCGTGAACTGTCTGTTCTGAAACTCAAATACTTTCCTAAATAACTTAACATAATGAACACATTTAAAAAACTAAACTGCTCTGAGGTTCTATTAAAATTTCTAAAAAGCCTTCTAGCAAAACAGCTTTTAAAAACTTAATGTAAGTTTCATAAACATTCAACTTTAATATATATACCTATGGGTATCTTGCAAGCATTGTCCTTTTCGAAAGATGAGAATTTCAAAGCAAAAACGTTATTTGAGTGAAACTCCTCAAATGCTGACAGAGAAATTGAATAATAATTAATATATTTTAGGCACATAGTAATTTAGCTGCATCAACCGCACCAAATTGCATCAAAAGTTCGAAATTAATTCTTTTCAGTTTGATAATACCAAGAATTATCCTTTGTATCTGAAAAATACCTGTTGAAACTTATTCTTGAACAAACAGGGACAGTAGAACTACAGGATATTGTAATTTTAATTGTGAATGTGTTTAAATTATTACTTTGTTTAATTTTATTTGTGTACCAAGCAGAATACTGATGTAATGTGTACCCAGTAGGATATATCAATGAAAATTCCATTTTTGTTTTGATGGAAAGACAAATAGTAATCTATTACGGACATACGAGTAGCCTGATGCTTTAATAAAAAGAAATTGAGAATTGCAAGAGTCCGTGTTGCAAATGGAAAAAGTTTGGTTGAGGGAGTTGTGCGCTGCGAAAAGTGCACCTTCCACGGGATGTAATCGGTGGGAGATGTAAGGAAATTGTGGTGAACTACTTCCAATTTCCTTATACCAGTCATACCCAATTTCCGCGCCATAAATTTTCGCCAAGCCTGCAAGCGCTGAGCTTGTAATAAATTGTTGAGATGCTTGCGGGACAAATATCTTTCGTTCGAAAACCCACCGGTACTTTATGTGTAAGTACCAACTAATAATGATTTAATGTACATTGGAACGTATTTCCTTTTCTAAGTTGGGATCGCTGTTATCGTTTATTCCGGAAAAATTCCTAAAGGTAAATAGGATAGATTACACCTACATCCTGCTAAAAATGAAATTCAAAAATAATATTAAAATTTTGTCTTCTATTTATCGCTATCAAATTACTGATAGAATATCTTACTTTCTCGTTTATTTTTGTGACTGGAGATCAATTGAATTTTAAATAAAAATGTAAATTAAAAATGTTTTGGACTTATGTCTATTTATGTATTATATAAGGAGTAATGTAATTTCGTTTCGTACCACCACTCCTAGAACAAACAGCATCCTTAACTATTTGCGAACAGTAATCTAACCTAGGTCTACCTCTACCCCTCCTAACTCCTGTTTTTGTCTCTAATAATATGTCTCTGACTAGACCTTCATGTCTGAGAAGGTGTCCTACCAACCTATCTCGCCTATTTTTTATTGACATCCATAGAGTTCTCTGTTTTCCTATTCTTTCTAATACTTCTTCATTCCTAACCTTTTCTACCCACGTTATCCTCATCATCCGCCTATAACACCACATTTCGAACGCTTCTAACCTTTTTTTTCCGCCGCGCCCACTGCCCATGCTTCACACCCGTACAACGCCGCACTCCAAACATGCACCTTTAAAAACCTTTTTCGAATTTCTAAATTAACCGCTCGTTTTCGTATATTTTCAATTTTCTACTTTGAATATTCGTCCCGATTTCAACCTAAATCTTTAGATATTTTTTTTGTTTCATTTCTCACTGTTACTTGCAGCTGTGTACAGCAGAGATTCAAACTTTGAGCGGTTTCGTCGAATTATGGGACCTTCATTACAGTTGAAAGTTTTGACTTCTGCAAGAAAGTCCCTCCAGGCATTTCGAGTGGCAATCAGTTTAGAAAATCCATCGTCAAAATTCATACTGGCAAATAACTCAAATCCGTTTGTTACAAACATACATACAGATCGATATTAAGTCAATTACAGTATGTCGTATTGTTAGCTTGTAGATGTTATTTCTAATGTTAAGTAGCACTCCAAAGAGTTCGATAAGTTTAGCAAGTAAATTTTGAAGTTATAACTGTTTTAGGGATATGAAATTATAAAATTTTAGCATGAAACTATGTGGCGGTAGTAACTAACTACGAAGTTTTAGCATCAATATCTATTTAGACATGCAATTGTTTTTGAATACTTAATGGATATTTCAGGTCGTCTCCGTCCAAACTTTCGTACACTATTATGTCACTGAAAGCCGAAAATTTGAAGTAACCAACATTAAGTAAACTTCGGCCGCGCGAAAAACTATTATTAAGGCATAAGTCGGGAAGAAACTTTCCGTGTAAGGAAAATTGAGAGATACTTTGCCAAAGTGTCTACACATTTCGGCGAGCGTTTTAGTCAATAAAAGGGCCAAGCAATGGAAAACTAATAATAATAATGATAATAAAACAGTCAGATTGAATTAAGAAGTTTGAAGCGGCAAAAGTTTCTGACGATTGCAAGATTGGTTAGGAAACTGGTTTCAGATTTTTTTCTTTTTGTTATATATTCTTTCTAAGTCGAAAAATGGATTCCGAAATTCAAACGAAACCGTTTATATTGTGCTGTCTAACAAATGTTGTGGATTTCGAAAAAAAAAAATAAATAAATAAGGCAGATAACTAAACCAAAGAGATATTTAATAGAATTATATACCAAAAGTGGTCTAAATATTATTATTACGTTTGAATCATTCTCAATAAAATCATATCAATGTGACATAAAAACAGGGGCGTAGCTGCAGGTGGGCCAATGGGCATCGGTTTTATTACCACAAATATGTGTTTTCTGTATAATATTTTAGATACACATATGTAATATAACGTTCTCCTGTTTAAAAGATTGTAAAATTTCTTTAAAATTGATATTTAAAAGATTACGTTGAATATTGATGAGTTGAAAAAATTCCCGTGGAACGCCCATAGCGATTTTAGTTGATCAGGAAAATTTTGCTAAAAGGTAAATTTTCAAGGAAACGCTACAGATGGCTGATTAAAATATTAAGGCAGACTCAAAAAGACATTTCAAATCCGTTAAGTAATTAATGAAACTTTCCCATCGCATTTTCTTGGCGAATACAGTCTAATGGATTGTAAATGGAAATCAATAAGCGGGCGTTCCGTTAATTAAGGGCAAAAAGTAAGAAATTTAAATTACATCTTTTTTCACAGTTTTTAATAAAACCCATGAATCCTTTAACGGATGAGCGGAATTAATTAAAAACTGATTCATAATTACCCATAAAATGCAATGCGAAAGCTAAATGGGTACCCAAGATATACACGGACGATGGGTATTAAGAGTTATGAATAATTATGTCAAAAACTTTCGACATAAACTAGGCAGTTATGAAGATAATACTTTGAAATTGTATACAATGCTGGTGAACTAAGAATCGAACTTTGGGAACGCAATCAACAAAAGGCAGCATCATTGGGATCCATCAAATTGGCATACACCACCTGGTAGCAAAACTCGTAACTAAAATGAGGGATAAATATCCGAGGGAATGGTATACATAAATCGTTAAATTGTTTATTAAAATAATAAAACACGTTAAAAAAGTAAAAAGTCTTTTCATGATGGAGTCGACGAAGTTTTCTTCTAAAGTTAAATCAAATAAAAAGTTAATATGTTCAGTGAAAAGCTGCAATAGCACTTCAGACATAGATCTTCACTCTTCACCTACATTAACTACTTTCCAATAAAAACTAACCGTTTTATATATGTAAAAAATATATTCGGAAAATTAGAGAAAAAAGTAAACTAATAGAAGCTTGGATGAAAGCAGTAGGTATCAAAGAAGTGAATTCCGGAATAAAAATTTGTTCACGTCATTTTAATGCACATGATTATATTTCAGCAAGTATTTACCATCAGCCATAACCTTAATATTTAAAACTAGAATCATACTAAAATTATAAAGTGAGAAATTATTTATTCCTGTGTAATTGATTTAACACAATTCTAATGATACGATATAAGTATTTTGAGGTTAAGAACCTACCTGCTGCAATACAACAAAGTTGCAATAATGTGTTTGCAACGTTCTCTTAAATCGGCTTTGCACGTGCAAGTCATTGATATGATATTGCTTAAATCACCCAGAATCACCTCACCAATTATATAACGTGAATCACTTTTTAAATCCGAAGTTTGTAAAAAGTAGGCAGTAAACTTGACGGAATTTGAAGGCTAGCTTCCGGATTTGTTATTTCCGAATTTTATAATGTGATTGGCATTAAAAACACGCTCACCTTCAACGAAATTTCCTTTCCGAGGCTTTGTGTCAGCCCAATCACATATTGTGTCAATACTTATCATTTTATCGTAATTTAAAAACTTGGAAATTGCACGGTACACTATAGGAACTACGATAAATTTTCCCTAATCGGCGCCATGTTTTTAGGTTCCTTCCATTTGACGGATCCCAATAGGGATATTTTTGCAAATCCAACAAATAATAATTCCTGACAAGATAGCATATCAACGTAAATATACAACATACATATATGTGTATACATTTATTATAGATACGTGTGTGCATTTACCATAAGTTACATTTTACGTACCTGTCCTCTTTTCCGTTTCTCCGACCGTAACATCTTCGATAACGACCGCGCTACTTCTTCCTTTCATGTTAACCGAATAAATTTTTATTTTGAAATTGACGTTCGGCTCGAGATTCGTGAGCAGAAAATAGGGCTCGTCATGGGCGATATACGTGCTGACGGGTTCGTCGGTGGGCAGTCTCCTGTCGGAGTAGAGTTCGAGCAGGAAATGCTGGGGGAGTCCCCCGTCGAAGCCGGCCAAGCACGATACAGCCGCGTCTGTGGCCGTCTGGTTGATTAACGTGCAATTGCGGACAGAAAACGGCTTCCCTGGAAGAGAAGAAGGACAAGCATAAGGATAGCTCCTTAATAAAATTGCTGATTACATCCTTTGGGAGATGAACACCGTACTCTCCTTCTTCCTCTTCTTCTTACTCCACTTCTAGACGTTATTAGCAGACAACAAACAGGAATTGTTTTCAATAGATGACTAAAATTAGATTTCCACTTACTGGCTCTTTCTTTTCTGCCTTGTAATGCAATGAATTTGAAATCGATTTTACAGACACAATTAACTATAAATTGTTTAGAAGAAAAATTCTATTTTATTTAGTATGGTATTTTATGAATTAAAATGGAAACGTATACAAAAACTATATGGAACTTAACTAAGTAAAAGCCCCGAAAAAATGATTCGACGCCTAAATTGTCGTTCTCAGTTAGAGACCGATGAGCTCTGCTTCTGATTTCTCACTCCAATTTTTTTGCGTTTTAAGCTATATTTAGATTAAAAAGAGATTTTACAAAATAATAGGAAAACGACGCAGTCTTTACCCATCATTACAACTATTGTTATATAGGTAGGAGCAGATATGAAAATAGTGGAGAGGAATCCGTCAAGAAGTGAGGTAGCTGGTGCCTAGATTCTATTAGCTGCCCGTGCTGCGCATGCGCTTGACGTCATCTACGGTGTAACTCAGCGGCTTGCTGACTATCAGCGACATTTAAATGTGCTAACATCGTGTAAGTGACCTAAATAGAAAACTTACGGTATCGAAGACCGTGTTACAATATTGGGGAGAGAATAGTTCATAAATAGAAACGTAGCTTTCTTTAATCTGACGGGTCAGTTGATTAATTCGAAATTGAGGGAAGAAAATGCCCTCTTCGAAAAAGAAAAAATGCGAACATAAGGGTCGCTGATAAAGTCACTGATTACGTCCTTTGGGGACGTACCGCAACCCTTATATAGACGTTATTACAGGATGAATGATCAGGGATTGTGGCCTAAATGGATCCGAACGCACAATGGAATATATCGAAAGGAAAACTTGTTCGCTTTAGATTACACAACATCCGAATATATGTATATATGCAGCTATTGCTTTCAATTGAAAAAGAACAGTGGGAATGGCAATAAGGAATATTCTGTTTTGAAAAAAGATGATGTTTAAATAAATATTAAACCGTCGTCCTTTTTAAATCTTCACTTAAGGTGCCCCTACCGTTTCCACCTTAAGGCCAATAAAAACAAGGAAAGGCAGTGGTTACTTGAAGTGGGTCCTTATCAAGCAGCAAATTAAACGAGAGTACTAGATATCAATTAAATCGCCCTTTTATCCTCTTTTCTTTAACGACATTTTCAGGTTAGCGTGAGCAGCAAGTGGAGAGCATTAAAAAAATCAGATAGTGGCCGATTCGGCGTTAAAACAGAAGTCGTTTTCTTTCTAAACCATCGCCCATTTGCCGTAGAAGTGGAACTTTTCGAAAGCGATGGAATCACTGTGAGCAGTCCGGAGCTTGATTTCGAGGAAAAAGAATGCGAAGCTAGATCTGGAAAGCGATACAGCCCGGATGTGGCATTAAAGTTAATACAACAGTAATTGGTCTTAGTTTAGCTCGACGAATGAAGATAAACTGCTTGATATATTTCAAACTTTCTTTGCCTTTTTTGGCAATTGCCTTTTCTCAAAGATTAAGGGGACTATTTTGTTTCTATGTGCTATTATCCGGGATGCTGCTTTAATTCATTGTTACTTTAACTTATCACACTTAAAAATCTCAACATTTTGAAATAACGACAAAAAGCTCTTTAAAAACGAGTGCCCACTGAGGGGTTTGTCTTATAAACAGTGCCACATACTTTTATTTTTATCAACCCACAATTTTTTAAATCAATTGTAGTTTTGTTGCTTTAATTTCGTTTCTTAGAATTAGAAAAATCATTTTCTTTTAGGATTGAAGTTTAAGCTGATATTTTATTGTATTGCTTTTGGCTTTTACAATACTTAATCCTAATCCAAATAATTTTTAAAATCTGTGACAAGATATACAGCCAAAACCGTTTACTACGACATCGTTTAAAACAACATACCGGTTATACTGACCAAAATCATAGGTTCCGGCTTAATTCTATTAGGCCCCTTTATAAAAAACACTGGTTTTTACGACATTGGTTATTACGACATATCTCTTTAAGCGACTCCATTTAACTGATATTTTCGGAGAATTATCTGTTAGAACGACCAGCTGTATTTTAAGCATTTCAATAGATAACAGTATCCACATCTGGTACAGTAAATGACCATTAAGATCGCAAAAGTAAACAAAAACTTGTCGAGTTTAGGGTCTATTGTAATACTCAGAATATCTGCTACTGAAGCTAAGGAGTTTGTTGATGCAGATAACTCTATTGCAATTTGTGCACCAGCTACGGAAGATGATATTGTACAAGAAGTTCAAGAGGAAAATGACGAACAGGAAGAGACTGAAGAACAATTTACAGTGCCAACTTTGAATGATGGTCTCAATGCTGTCAGTGTATTACGAAAAATTGTTTTTTATTCTAATGAACAGTTTCATATGCAGGGAAATTATGATGATACATTAATTAAAATTAAACGTGAACTACAAAGTCTGTACGCACGACAGAAGTGTTCCAAACAGACTAAAATTCCAGATTTTATTAATATAGAAAAATGATAATTATATGTACGTAATGTCTTTTTATAATACGGTTTATGTAAAATAAATAAAATGTAGTTTTATTTTATGTATGAATATTTTAATCACGCATTCAATAATAACGTCACCGGCTACTACGACTGTCGGTTTTTACGACCAAATACGAGTAGTCCCTTCGATGTCGTTATAACAGATTTTGACTGTAACATGCTCAGTTTTCTCTGTTAGTTTTTTCATGTTTTATTTTATGAATACATTTTTCAAGTAGCTATTTGAAATTTTGACACAGTTGTCGTATTTAAATATTTAATGTATTCAGATTAGTTTTAAGGTACTATGATACCTAATGTATCTATTACCATTAATATTTGCATTTAGTTACGTAGTATATTAAAATTAGTCAGAGCTTTATTTCAATTTTTCTTCAAAAAATAAAGATATAGATTTCTAAAATTCGTTCTGATGTAATGAAGTGTCAAGAATCAGTCCTTTAAGAAGAAAATAACTTGGCCCCTTTTAAAATAAGACCATGTATTTATAAAGCAGTAAAATCTAGAATATGTTTACCTGCAGAGACCACTTGAAATAAACAGGGTTCGTTCTGGTAACCGACAGCGTTTATGGCCCAGCAACTGAGTGTTCCGTAATCCAAGTCCGAAATAGGCGTGTAACTGAGCATACTTATGGTTCCATTGCTCGTATCAACGAACATCTCGGACGCCACTTCCATCGTTTCGCCGGAATTATTAAATTTCCACCGATATGACTTGGCAGGAGGATCTGCCTGGACCTCGCACGTGATGTTGACACTTTCTTCCTTCGATGCACCCACCAAAATCGTTTTATTAAATCGGCACGACGGTGAAACTGAAATGGATCGAATAGTTCAAATTACTTAAAAAAATATTTAATGTGACATTTCGACGTTTTTGTAGGGATTTTCAATTAATTTCTACGACTATAAATCGGTGATGCCGAATTTCCTCCCGCACGTAGTTTTGGTTAAAACATAGATGGTCGAATTCCCTCCCAGGTACTAGCCGAGATCCCTCCCGTTCATAACAAGTCCGATAATTATGTAAACGACTATTTACCGATTTTATTTAACGAAAATAAATATATATTTATAGTGCACTTCAATACTTCAATAAATTAAAGATAAAATCATTCCAAAAAGAAAACACATATCAGTTATGAAATGTTTATTTAATTTTAAAACGTTTTACTACCTTAACAAATGTTTGAAAATTCGTGTGAGTCTAGCTTTTTGATGCAATTATCCAGAAAAACTTTATTAGTTTTAGTTTGTCTTGTATTTGACCAATAGAAGGGTAGTCTGATAAAATTATTATTGTTATTGTGGTGTCTATAATATATGAATAATATTAAGATTAATATGTGATGTGAGACTGTATTATTTAAACAACTCTTTATGACTTTATAGTGGCAATTAGCACTCAAGGTCCGCCGCCGTTGAAAGGCAATTGATGTATAATTAGGAGGGAATTCGACATACCGAAAATTTTAACCCTAATTAAAAACAGGTATATGGAAGAGAACTAGGCATTACCCCTATAAATAACCTAAAATTAATGAGAAAAAATTGTTATTACCGTCGCGCCCTCGCCGGGAATCGAACCCAAGTAACTGACTTACTGACAACTTTAAATATCTACAACAACAAGAAAACCAACCGAATAAGTTAATTTTTTGATTTAATTTTGATAATTGATCCCTGCTTTTAAACATTTAATCTACGCCACTAATAGGAATATTGAAGAGAGGGGGCTGCAATCGTTATACCTAAAACTGCCTACTTTTGCCACCGCGCATCCACGCCATTTTAAAATTTCCGCCAGCTTCCTCCGTCCGACCTGTACTTACCTTTTCCACGTATGAATATACAATATATGAATATACAATAAGCAAGTTAAATTTGAATTATTTTACCTATAATTGAAGGTTAAAATATGATTTATTCGACTTCCATTTCTTATCGAATGCTTTTTTTTTGTATACAGTCTCCAATTCTCCATTACGACATTATCATGGTAACGTGAACAATACCACAGGTAAAGAATAAGTGATTCCAATATAATTATAAGGTAGATCTACCAAACTCAACCAACTAATAGCAGGTTTCTTTAATATATCAGTAATTATATGTCTGCTAATGAAGGGACTTTAATTTGTTTCCACTAATCATATTCTATTCGAAATTGTCTTATTATTTGTAAATCGACGGTGGAAATCATATTTTCCCGCCCACCAGTAATATTGCCATACAATATAAGTTCAGGAGGAACAATTTTTTTTACGTGTTTTAATTTTTAACGAAATACACACAATAAGAGGAATCTGATGCTATTATCTCTTCAAACCTCGTCCAATGGTTGACGTTTTTTTATCTACATAAGATTTAGAGTAGGCCGTTTTTCATTTCATTTCAAATTCCCAGAAGTTAATAGAAGACTTAAGAAGATTTCATCATGTTCGAAAAATAAAATAAAAAAAAAACACGATTGTTTTTGTTTTTCCTATAAATGAAGAAAAAAGCCTTGAGCACGGTCTTAAAATTTATGGAATGTTCAATAAAGTGAATGGCATCACAATCACAAAAAAGTTAATAAAACCGATTTTATTCTGCCTTTCATTCTTAGAAAAATAAAGTTACTTCACTTTTATCAAATACTCTGCTGAAGCCACATAATGGTAACGATTTCTGCTAATGAAAACGTGGTTTTGGATCATTTCCATGTAGTAGTACGTATAAATTCACGTAATATTTACCAACAGTTGTTTCTCCTTAATAAAATTGCATTTCAGAAAATACTACAAACGGCACAGTGAACGCCATCTGTAGCACGATGCTACATTTTAGGATTACGTATTTTTCAACAAGGTCCACTTGTGTGGATATCTACTTGCTGAAAACGAATCCCGGCGTAGCCAAACTCAACGTGATAGGCACGTTAGCTTAATCGAATAAAATAATTCGAAGTGGTCTGTATTCTGTCGAAACTGCCAGACGCGGATCGCGATTTCGATCTTTTTGGATCTCATCAGCTCGTCTCAGGCAGCTCCGACAGAACACAGACCAACTTTTACCTGCTGTCTTAACAGTGCGTTTCAGAATATTTCATATTTATTCTGTATAAATACCCAGCTGGTCGATCGTCAATACTTTGAAATTATTTATTTGTTAATTTTAACTTTCATAAACAATTAGACGAGTGTGAAATGTGGCAACTTTAGAATGGATTCCCTATTTTTAGCCACGCGGATTTTTAATCAAACCTTACAGGAAAGAGCGTAATGGAACTGTCAAAATTCAATAATACTTACATTGAACCCTGAAGTCGAGTTCGTTGCTTAAAGTTTCACCCTCGCTATTCACTGCAGAGCACAAGTACTTTCCAGCGCTTTGCCTTGTAACTTTCTGGAGCACCAAACTTTGATTGCTCCGGATTATTCGGGCCGATACATTTTGATTGAGAATTACGCCCTGGAACAAAAAGGATCGTCATTAATTGGTTTTTCCACAGTTGCCAGTACTGATGCTAGTTGAAATACTACACTGTTTCCGTCTTTGCAAACAGAATTGCTTATTTATTCACGACTCCCCGGTGTCTCCTATCACCGCCGACGCGACGGACGTTTCCGTCGTAGGCGGCATTGCAGAAGAATTCCGATGGATTTACCGCGAAATAGTCAGGGATCCTTCAACCTTCTCATTACAAAAGATTTAAAAGGTTTAAGGAAAAAAAGAATAAATTTCATACCGAATCAAATTAAGAAAGCAAATTGTGTACATTGTTTTTAGTATCAGGTATAAAAGAAAAACAATCGGATCGCTAATACAAGGATAATTATTGTAGTAACTATCGTTTAAAATTTAAAACTTTTCACAAACAACGATAACAAAGTGATTTATTTGGATTAGTATTGGGATCCGTCAAATGGAAGGAGCCTAAAAACATGGCGCCGATTAGGGAAAATTTATCGTAGTTCCTATAGTGTACCGTGCAATTTCCCAGTTTTTAAATTACGATAAAGTGATAAGTATTGACACAATATGTGATTGGGTTGACACAAAGCCTCGGAAAGGAAATTTCGTTGAAGGTGAGCGTGTCTTTAATGCCGATCACATTATAAAATTCGAAAATAAGAAATCCGAAAGCTAGCCTTCAAATTCCGTCAAGTTTACTGCCTACTTTTTACAAACTTCGGATTTAAAAAGTGATTCACGTTATATAATTGGTGAGGTGATTCTGGATAATTTAAGCAATATCATATCAATGACTTGCACGTGCAAAGCCGATTTAAGAGAACGTTGCAAATACATTATTGCAACTTTGTTGTATTGCAGCAGGTAGATTCTTAACCTCAAAATACTTATATCGTATCATTAGAATTGTGTTAAATCAATTACACAGGAATAAATAATTTTACACTTTATAATTTTAGTATGATTCTAGTTTTAAATATTAAGGTTATGACTGATGGTAAATACTTGCTGAAATATAATCATGTGCATTAAAATGACGGGAACAAATTTTTATTCCGGAATTCACTTCTTCGATACCTACTGCTTTCATCCAAGCTTCTATTAGTTTACTTTTTTCTCTAATTTTCCGAATATACTTTTTACATATATAAAACGGTTAGTTTTTATTGGAAAGTAGTTAATGTAGGTGAAGAGTGAAGATCTATGTCTGAAGTGCTATTGCAGCTTTTCACTGAACATATTAACTTTTTATTTGATTTAACTTTAGAAGAAAACTTCGTCGACTCCATCATGAAAAGACTTTTTACTTTTTTAACGTGTTTTATTATTTTAATAAACAATTTTACAATTTGCGTGCACAGTTCCTATGTAAATTTTTCCTTCATTCGAGTTATAAATTTTGCCACCAGATGGTGTATGCCCATTTGACGGATCCCAATACCCAAACTATTATACAATACGAGATACACAACTATGTGTTACACCATACGTCTTTGCATAGATCAAAATTAATGTGAAATAATAGTAAAATAATTTTAGGGGACGAAGTTGCTGCATAAAGTCGGTAATCTAAGAAAATGTCTTGATTACAAGGCGAAGAAGAGTACTTTGAAGCGTTAAATTAAAGTTATTACGAAAACTCTGTGTCATTTTTTTTTAATCTTAAAGCTCTTTAGAAAGATAAACCGTCCATAAAGCTTAATTATACAAGCAGGTCTTTCGCGAACATTTATTTTGCGACACGACTCTAATGGGTAAGCTTCTCTAAAATAGGTAAACATTTAAAAGGTTGCTGTTTATCATCCGGACTTTATCTTGTCTTTTATTATGAAGATCATAAGCTGCAGTCACTTTATAGCTCTAGATTAGTCGGATTCGTGAATATTATGAAATATTCGTGACATAATCTCTATCTCGTTTACGGATATCGTAAACGGAGCTTAGGGAGTACACTATATCGCGGAATCTTCTCTTCAGTGTGAGCATAGGACATTCGTAATAATAAATCTAAATGCAGAATTATTTTATTAAATCGATGTCATACGCAGTATCTAATACAAACAAAGAAAAAAACTTGTATGAGTCAACCGATTTGCAGTTTAGTAAATTAATTCAGCAATACAACAATCCCAAAGATATTGCACGCCGAATAGCAGAGAACGCTAGAAAGTAGCAGTTGCTGTATCCTTATCATTTGCAGCGAGTGAGCCTTGATTGAAAGTGATTTTCAGCCGCGAGTGGATTTAGCATAATTTTTTCAATAAGGTATTGTTTACAGGCAAATTTTGACAACGACATTTTGAATTCGTACATCCTTCATGATTTCAAGAACTGTTTTCGGTGGAGACTTATTTAAGTTTTTGGTAAGTTATTTACCCGCAATACCCCAATGGCAGTGTGAAAATATGTCTTAATAAAATTACAATTATCCAGATGATACCCATTTACCGACTAATTCTAACGTCACATACATTTTTTCTTGCCTTTGTGTTCGCACGTTTACATAGTGCTAATACATTATCTGTAGCATTAAATTGTTTATGTTCGATTATCGGCAATGTTTACGTTCTCCATCCATGAGCTTTTATCGCACTACGCAATAAGTAGGCACTTATGTTGCCAATTCACGCACAGGACCGGCTTCAGATTGTTAAATATTGCCCTTAACTACCGTGCGATTGTTTATTGCATTTAGTTTAGACTATCCAAAGCTCTCTGCATTTATTTCTGTTATACTCTGTATATAAAGTTATTTGGTCCACTCGATGTATAATGTACATATTGTTTAAATGAGATAAACTGTATAATGCACAGACCTATTATAATGACTAGTCTCTCTGCCAGATTATCCTCTGTTTTCCTTCTATTATCTATCGCAACATAGATAATGTGAAGATAATAATACGTGTTGTATTTCGAAAGCACAATATACCTTGTAAACAACCAAACATAAAACCATGTTGCCTGTTATAACAGGAACTGATATGCTTTTGAAAGCTTCCCACAAATTTATTATCTATTTTCCCGATATTTTATTGATAGCAAATCGTGGTAGTCGATGAACGTAAACCCATTATTTGAAGAATATGTTAACAATGTAAAGTTAATTAAGCAATAAAATTTTAAATTTATGTCCTGAATAAACTAGTAATTAGAATCCATGTATCTAGCACAAAACAGGGCTATAAAAGTTAAAACGGCGGCAGTACTGTTTAGGCACAATGATAAAATGCAGTTCGATTCATCCACATTGTTTTACCAATTTGTTGATGTAATTATTATTTGCATAAATCAATATTTTATACAGTTTTGTTTCCAACAATCAGTATGGTAATTTTATTACATTTTCCGTTTTCAAAATTCGACGGCTCGTGATATAAAATTTCAATGATCTATTCGCCATAAAAAAATTATGGTTTCGGCTTAATTTAATTTATTACTTTACCTAAATCGGTTTTCCAAATCACTTTATAGACCTGCTTCTAGTTCGAATAAGAAACTGAGAAATGGGTTATTTATAATACAAAACGTATGACTTTTCCTCTGATTTTTAAATAAAATAAAAATGTCATGCGGTCATCACCAATCAACATACATATATAATTCAGCTTGGAATAGTATCTACCTCCTGTAGCTGATTATGTCCAATTGCTCGAAAAACAGTTACGCAATTTCTATTTAAAAAAAGGTTGCGGATAATCCGTAAAAAGGCACTGATGAAACAAACGACGGATAATTGGGTTAAATGGGAAAACAATAGAGATAAAGTTACGGATCACGGCATTCGTAGTTGAACATTTTGTTTGGTGTTTGACTGAAATTCCCTTTGTGAGGGACGATTATGTACTGTTGAGTTTTAATTACGAGAAATGTTTTTCAAGTTAAGCAATTTTTTTATTACGGAACGTTTAGATCGGATTCTCTTTGGAAACGTCCAGAAAATAATTAGAATTTTGTAGTGGTTCTGTTATCTCAAATTATCAGGCGCTTTGCATAAGAGTGCTCAGAACAATTTCAAATTGAATTGCTTTTATTGCAGAAGAGATCTTTGTTTCGTCTAAAACTTCTGATGAGGATGGAGCGAGTCCGAAACGCGTGATAAGCTAATATAAAATTACAAAATCAGCGTTTTCGTAATAAACATTTACTTTCATCTTATTTTTTTTTTGACGTAAGTGAAAACAGATATTTTCCCCTGCGATTCAAATACAGTCAAAACCGTTTACTACGACATCGTTTAGAACAACATACCGGTTATATTGACCAAAATCATAGGTCCCGGCTTAATTCTGTTAGACCGCCTTATAAAAAACACTGGTTTTTACGACATTGCTTATTACGACATATCGCTTTAAGCGACTACATTTAACTGATATTTTCGGAGAATTATATCTGTTAGAACGACCAGCTCTATTGTAAACATTTGAATAGGTAACAGTACCCACATTTGGTACAGTAAATGACCGTTAAGATCGCAAAAGTAAACAAAAACGTGTCGAGTTTAGGGTCTATTGTAATTCTCAGAATATCTGCTACTGATCCTAATGAGTTTATTGATGCAGATAACTCTATTGCAATTTGTGCACCAGCTACGGAAGATGATATTGTACAAGAAGTTCAAGAGAAAAATGAAGAACAGGAAGAGACTGAAGAACAATTTGCAGTGCCAACTTTGAATGATGGTCTCAATGCTGTCAGTGTATTAGGAAAAATTGTTTTTTATTCTAATGAACAATTTCATATGCAGGNGCTTGATTACAATGTAGTCTGCAAAATGCTCGAAAATATTCTTTTCTTTTTCTCGTCGAGCAACAAAGCTTGATCCAATTTCGCCAGTCAGCAGCAAGATAGGAACGAACGAGGCGACTATATACTCTGAACAGCACAAGAATGAACACACAATACATTGTCTGCATATTACTGATAAGAGGATTTTTCATATCCGTCAAACTTCCTAAAATGACCATTCGAACACCGAAACAAGGCAGATCTCGAAAGTTACAGGAACGTCACCGGCTATTACGACTATTGGTTTTTACGACAAAATATAAATAGTCCTTCGGTGTCGTTATAACAGATTTTGACTGTACGTCTTTTATAACCAGTTTCTTGAGATACCTTTAAAATTTTCTAACATGCCAAAAACATTTAAGTTTGTCCACTACATATATATTAGTACACAATATAATCAAATAACGTTGTTTAGTTATTTTGGGTAGGTATTATGTAGGTAACGTAGGTATCTAGATGAAACAAGAATATTAAAAGCTTCCTTTGGCCGATAGTGTTTCCAAGTTTTAACAATTTCGAACAATGCACTGCACACAGTTAAAACTAAACACATTCCTTCTCCTGCGCTCCGAATAGCAAACATCACGGCATAAAGTTAGAGAAAATGGGAGTGCTACTGGTAAACAAAAAGGCCTTACATTTCCAGTAAACGGCGTTTTCCAATGAGGCAAATGCCCGACGCTAACTATTTGCACTATTATAGCGATTCAAATAACAGTTAAGACACTCTTTGTTCGAAGTAATGAGTATTCAACCGGAGCTAATGCGTAATTCGAAACCAAACTTATGATTCTCCAACAAGCTTTCAAAGCTCTGCTTCGGCATTAAACTTTTGCTCAGGCGCGAAGAAAACGTAAGACGACGAATCAGACTGGCAAATCATTCTTAATAAGATTGATGGAACAATCTTATGTGAATATAACATTATTTTTTTTGGTCTGTGCTGCTATTTAAAATCGCTGCGTTTTGAACACGCGCTTATTAGGTTAGGAAATGCTTCATAGCTTGTACAGACAAAGTGAAAAGAGATAACCGAACAATATTAAGCGGTGTAGCGGTTAGGGGTTGCTTAGGTCCATAAAAAATCAGGGTCGACTTTATATAATAGATTATATGTTTAAATAAGCGTTTTTACTTTCCTAAATTCCTGAGAATGTTGCAGTTTCTTTAAAGTCAGATTCTGGCAACATGCTAAAATCCTGCTTGTCTGCATCTCTATCTGTTACAAATCAATCGGTGTAATTATTCCTTTTTATTTATTAGTGTCCGCTGCAATTCCTACCTGGCATCTCTTTTCTATGTTTACGATTTTCCCTACAACGTCTGTCGTGACTAAAAGTAGGCGTTCTGTTAGGGTCGGCTTTATATAATACACTATATGTTTAAATAAACGTCTTTCCTGAATTCCTGAGAATGTTGAAATTTCTTTATTAGTGCCCGCTGCAATTCCTACCTGGCATTTCTTTTCTAAGTTTACGATATTCCCTACAACGTCTGTCGTGACTAAAAGTAGGCGTTCTGTTAGGGTCGGCTTTGTATAATACACTATATGTTTAAATAAACGTCTTTCCTAAATTCCTGAGAATGTTGCAGTTTCTTTAAAGTCAGATTCTGGCAACATGCTAAAATCCTGCTTGTCTGCATCTCTATCTGTTACAAATCAATCGGTGTAATTATTCCTTTTTATTTATTAGTGTCCGCTGCAATTCCTACCTGGCATCTCTTTTCTATGTTTACGATTTTCCCTACAACGTCTGTCGTGACTAAAAGTAGGCGTTCTGTTAGGGTCGGCTTTATATAATACACTATATGTTTAAATAAACGTCTTTCCTGAATTCCTGAGAATGTTGAAATTTCTTTATTAGTGCCCGCTGCAATTCCTACCTGGCATTTCTTTTCTAAGTTTACGATATTCCCTACAACGTCTGTCGTGACTAAAAGTAGGCGTTCTGTTAGGGTCGGCTTTGTATAATACACTATATGTTTAAATAAACGTCTTTCCTAAATTCCTGAGAATGCTGAAATTTCTTTATTAGTGCCCGCTGCAATTCCTACCTGGCATCTTTTTTCTAAGTTTACGATATTCCCTACAACGTCTGTCGTGAAAAAAAAAGTAGGCGTTCTGTTAGGAAAGAAGAAAATAAATGAGTCAGTTTTATTGCGGACTACGCCAATTGTGAATGTGCCAACTATATCTATCATCTTCAACATTGTTTTCATGATTCGGTGCGCTCAATGAAGATTGTTATCGGAATGTAATAGTATAAATTATTATTAAAGCGTGGACCTATTATTAGTGTTGTGCATGGGAGATCGAAGAGCACTTTCCTAAAGTGATAAATATTCGATACAGTTATTGGAGTCTTTAAAGTTGAACCATATTTTATGAAGAAATTACGAAGATGTTTTATGCTCCATCGCTAGACGAAGATACCTGTATATATACGTATAATAAGTCAGAATGTATATGCAGTAAAGAAGGGAGGTCGGTCGACAAGGCAAAGCGGATTTTACATCGACGACGCTGCAGGCGTTTTATCATCGTACCAGTCATAAGAATACTTTTAAGGGCGTAGTTTTCTATGATACAACATATACTATCGGATATTGCCAAGCCGTTTCTTCAACGGCACACGAATATTTTAAATATAAAGCAACTGAAACTGAAATATGAAAATATCACATTGTAAGCACTCCTATGATATGAGATAAAACCCAATAACTATTTGATTTGACTGTCGGAGGTGCGTGTCAAAATGACGACACTATGAGGTTTTTCCCTAATTCGGTTATAAAACAGCGAAAAATTTAATAGAAACCACCCTTGATGCTTTCATTATAAAGTTCATTTTTTTAATCGTAAAACTATTCCTAAACTAAAGTTAATACATTAACGTGTTATCTTGACAAAAACAAATGCATTGGGGACCATTTTATAGAAAATTGTATACTCTTTTCAATGGACCTAGTCTAGTTTGTGTAAGTTTTCTGGTTCACGAGATATACCCAGATGAAAATGTCTAGTATGGTATTCTTATGGAAAACTAACAAGTCCAGTGATTTACCACTAAATACCCATATTACCAGCACTCCTTGAGTTAGAGTTCTTCTCATATGTACTTGTAACTATTAAACCGTTTTAAAATTTGAAATAGAAACAAGGAGACTGTGGTAAATTAATAAATAAATAAAATAGGACACTCACCCCAATTACCAATAACATAATTTTACTGAGCAGTATCGCCTTGATAATGCCCGAGTTTGAAGTGGGCGAAACACGTGTCCGCTCAGTAAAATTATGTTAGTGGTAATTGGGATGAGTCTCCTACTTATTTATTTAGAAAATTTGAATCACTCTAATTTACATAGTACATACATATGTATCTATTAACGCAAATTATTATAGATTTACGAAATTGACTTGGTTACTATGTCAATATTTGGTCTGCCTTTTCCAATATAAACAGATGTAAAACTGTACAAATATTGACTCAAGGAAAATCCCCGTTCGTGAAATTAATCGTTTAAAATATATAAAAGGAAGGGACCGGAATTGGGATCGTATTTGGTATTAGCATTATATTGGGTTCGCTCGCAGTCAGGTAAGTTAACGATCAGGTTGCTTTCCCGAAATTATCTCCCACAAATTCTGCCGATAGTTGATCGGGAATCGGGTTATTTTTCAGGACGTCTTCCGCCGTTCCCAGGCGAAGATTAACTGCGGCTCCGTGTCCCCTTTTTTACGGGGAAAGACAAAAATTAGATTCCAACAAATAATTTCAGCCGACGGAACACTTTTCTACATTCCTGTTCACTCTGTAACTTCAAAATATATACGATCTTTTAAAGAATTTAAACCATCAGTTCTAAATAAATTTGCCAAGAGATACAAATAGGCTTCTGTCTNACGAATCTCCATAAAATAACGTGTAAAATTACAATTTTTTAAAATTTCAATAACCGTTTAACGGTTTAGTGAATCGATTTGTATTTTTTACAGGAGTTTTAGAATTGAATGAGGAACGTTCTTCCAAATTTTTATTTGTCTCGTAGCATTTTGACGTACCTCCCAAACAACCTTAAGATGAAAGTATCCAACAAAATTCTCTCTGAACTAAAATATTAAGCACCTAGTCACTTAAAATTCACCAAACAGCCGAATCTGATGTACAAAGTTTTTATTATGAAACAGTGCCACGTTTTGTATTGCCGTATTTAGAATAAATTATGCACATCTTACTGTTATGATCGAATTAAATATTCAAGCGTGTAGATATTACTGTGGAGACGTTGATAAAATTTGAAAGCTGAAGTTGAGAAATTCCAACTTCAATTACTTTTAGTGGTTAACGAGCTGGTTCAGAGATAATATAACCACTACAACGTTGGAGGATGTAATAACCCGGTGAAACGCAGCAGAAAATTAGTTAAAGCCATCCTACAGGCTAAGACGACTCCTAATTTTCGAAGAAAAGTACGATGTCGCACTCTAAACGAGCGAGACTAGCCACTCTTTAATTAAAACTGAACAAAAAGGAACTAAAATTTTTGTGTCTGAGATTTATTTGAGTGAAATGTGTGAGATATTCTGCAAGTGGGTGAAAACCCTTCTACTTCCTTATGATAAGTCCCACAATTTTTTAAGGTGAAAATTTTGTAAACAACCAGCTTATACATACATGTAAAAGGTCCGTTTTTCTATTACAGTCAAAATCTGTTATAACGACACCGAAGGGACTACTCATTTTTGGTCGTAAAAACCGATAGTCGTAATAGCCGGTGACGTTATTAAGTACTTAATACCTATTATTGAATGTGTGATTATTTTTTTAATATTAATTGCAGTTAATATAAACTTCAGTATTATACAATCAATAAAATAAACCAATCATCTATAGATAGAAGAAATGCTGATGAAATACTACATTTTGGTTTAATCATCTATAAAATAGATGAACAGGCATGGCAAACTATCAACGCAATATAGAAATTAAATATTTCTTGGCCACCACTTAGACTAGTATGTATGATATCCTTAATGGAAAAAGAAGCTTGTCAAACATTAATGAGCCCCTAACTAGTAGCAAATTCCTACAGATGGCATTACCCGCCGCCGGTAGTTATTCTGTAAACGCTTTTTAAACGTATCATCTTGATTTCAAAATGGAAACAGAACAGGGTGACTGATAACTATTCAATAAAGATGACATTATTTTTATGCCTTTGTGGTTTTTGTTACGGTCCGCTTTTCTAGCTTAGATAATAGAAAATACCACAAATGGCGCGGTAAACGTTTCAGCAAGTAGATATCCATATATTGAAATGGACCTTGTTGGAGCATACGTAATCCTAAAATGTAGCATCGTACTACAGATGGCGTTTACCGCGCCATTTGTGGTATTTTCTAAAACGCGCTTTAGGCAGCAGGTAAAAGTTGGTCTGTGTTCTGTCGGAGCTTCCTGCGACGCGCTGATGAGATCCAAAAAGATCGAAATCGCGATCCGCGTTTGGCAGTTTCGACAGAATACAGACCACTTCGAATTATTTTATTAGCTTAGATAATATTTCTGAGACGAAAAACATATTCTATGCATATTTGTTTGTGATGATATTATAAAAAATTATACACACATATTTAAGTATATATGATAAAATTCGTATTCTCGTTGTCGTCAGTGAATCCAGTCCAAGATGCAATGAAAAATTATGCGGTTGAGTCTAGGCACTGCTTTGATAACGAATATAATGCAATGCTTGATTACAATGTAGTCTGCAAAATGCTCGAAAATATTCTTTTCTTTTTCTCGTCGAGCAACAAAGCTTGATCCAATTTCGCCAGTCAGCAGCAAGATAGGAACGAACGAGGCGACTATATACTCTGAACAGCACAAGAATGAACACACAATACATTGTCTGCATATTACTGATAAGAGGATTTTTCATATCCGTCAAACTTCCTAAAATGACCATTCGAACACCGAAACAAGGCAGATCTCGAAAGTTACAGAGTTCGGGGACGGGATGAGGTAGCGAGAGAGAAGAAGACGAAATCCGCATTGTTATCAATTTTTCGCGTTGTTCTTTAAATCCATTCGCCGTTGCCATATACTTTATTGAGCCATAAAGAATTTTTGCTCCACATGTTGCCAACCTTTTATGTTAGTTCGTATAGGCAGAGTGTGTATCAGAGGAAAATCTTTATGGATGCCGTATTTATTTAATCTCAAGTGTTACATCGTTCAGTTGTTCATCCCTCTTGGAAAGCAAACAGGTATTTAAGACCAATATTTTCGCCCTTTAAAATTCATTGCTGAATGAACAGCTTCCCCGATGAATAATTAATCATGACTGCCCAAAGGGTACTGACCTATAGTTGAAAAGTTAAAAATTGGCATAGTCTGCAATAAAACTGTCGCATTTTAACTTATTAACTAGACGAGCGGTTACTGACAGAACGACAGACGTTGCGGGGAATATCGCAAACATAGAAAAGAGATGCCAGGTAGGAATTGCAGCGGCCACTAATAATAAAAAAGGGAGAAACGAAAGAGAAGCAGTCAAGTAGAATTTGAGCACGTAACGAATAATATGGAAAATTTTTAACTGACTTTTGGCAGTGAATATACCTTGATTTCAATTTCGAAACAAAAAAATATTTAGTTTCAATCTCTATTAATAATAAAAGTAGGCGTTCTGTTAGGGTCGGCTTTATATAATACACTATATGTTTAAATAAACGTCTTTCCTGAATTCCTGAGAATGTTGAAATTTCTTTATTAGTGCCCGCTGCAATTCCTACCTGGCATCTTTTTTCTAAGTTTACGATATTCCCTACAACGTCTGTCGTGAAAAAAAAAGTAGGCGTTCTGTTAGGAAAGAAGAAAATAAATGAGTCAGTTTTATTGCGGACTACGCCAATTGTGAATGTGCCAACTATATCTATCATCTTCAACATTGTTTTCATGATTCGGTGCGCTCAATGAAGATTGTTATCGGAATGTAATAGTATAAATTATTATTAAAGCGTGGACCTATTATTAGTGTTGTGCATGGGAGATCGAAGAGCACTTTCCTAAAGTGATAAATATTCGATACAGTTATTGGAGTCTTTAAAGTTGAACCATATTTTATGAAGAAATTACGAAGATGTTTTATGCTCCATCGCTAGACGAAGATACCTGTATATATACGTATAATAAGTCAGAATGTATATGCAGTAAAGAAGGGAGGTCGGTCGACAAGGCAAAGCGGATTTTACATCGACGACGCTGCAGGCGTTTTATCATCGTACCAGTCATAAGAATACTTTTAAGGGCGTAGTTTTCTATGATACAACATATACTATCGGATATTGCCAAGCCGTTTCTTCAACGGCACACGAATATTTTAAATATAAAGCAACTGAAACTGAAATATGAAAATATCACATTGTAAGCACTCCTATGATATGAGATAAAACCCAATAACTATTTGATTTGACTGTCGGAGGTGCGTGTCAAAATGACGACACTATGAGGTTTTTCCCTAATTCGGTTATAAAACAGCGAAAAATTTAATAGAAACCACCCTTGATGCTTTCATTATAAAGTTCATTTTTTTAATCGTAAAACTATTCCTAAACTAAAGTTAATACATTAACGTGTTATCTTGACAAAAACAAATGCATTGGGGACCATTTTATAGAAAATTGTATACTCTTTTCAATGGACCTAGTCTAGTTTGTGTAAGTTTTCTGGTTCACGAGATATACCCAGATGAAAATGTCTAGTATGGTATTCTTATGGAAAACTAACAAGTCCAGTGATTTACCACTAAATACCCATATTACCAGCACTCCTTGAGTTAGAGTTCTTCTCATATGTACTTGTAACTATTAAACCGTTTTAAAATTTGAAATAGAAACAAGGAGACTGTGGTAAATTAATAAATAAATAAAATAGGACACTCACCCCAATTACCAATAACATAATTTTACTGAGCAGTATCGCCTTGATAATGCCCGAGTTTGAAGTGGGCGAAACACGTGTCCGCTCAGTAAAATTATGTTAGTGGTAATTGGGATGAGTCTCCTACTTATTTATTTAGAAAATTTGAATCACTCTAATTTACATAGTACATACATATGTATCTATTAACGCAAATTATTATAGATTTACGAAATTGACTTGGTTACTATGTCAATATTTGGTCTGCCTTTTCCAATATAAACAGATGTAAAACTGTACAAATATTGACTCAAGGAAAATCCCCGTTCGTGAAATTAATCGTTTAAAATATATAAAAGGAAGGGACCGGAATTGGGATCGTATTTGGTATTAGCATTATATTGGGTTCGCTCGCAGTCAGGTAAGTTAACGATCAGGTTGCTTTCCCGAAATTATCTCCCACAAATTCTGCCGATAGTTGATCGGGAATCGGGTTATTTTTCAGGACGTCTTCCGCCNCAGAATTAAGCCGGGACCTATGATTTTGGTCAATATAACCGATATGTTGTTCTAAACGATGTCGTAGTAAACGGTTTTGACTGTATTTGTATTATATCGCAGTAATTATTTATTAAAAAGAATAATAAAAACTCACGTCATGAATCCATGTGAGTCGTCTCCAAAGAGGATTAGCTTTGACATGACATTCGAAATAAACATCGTCCCCTTCCTTGATGTCATCGGCATTGAGCGTGCTTCCTAAGCGCAGCGAAACAATCGGAGGGTCTGGAACAAAGAGGCATATTGTCAAAGGCGACGTTGTCTCTGGAACATAGCGACATATAAATCATGGAAATCCCCGCGATTGTCCTTAGCCTCCTCTACTCTTGTCAACGTTCCGAATACGAACAACGATCAACGAGATCCTAGAGCGCCGCGTTACGTACTACAAATACATATTTAAACAAACAAGCAACTGCTTGTTAGAATTCCTTTATGTACTCCCTACTTATTATGGAATATATTTTTCAAGAGAGTTTTCCTAATTCTCACAGTGCAAACGAGGGATAAAGAACGCCCTTGAAAATCAGAACGATACGTTTAACATTATCAGTGAACTGTTCAAGTTGTCGCTATGGTCAGACTATAAAGGATTCACTAATTAATTTCTTGGTAAAGGTCTAGATGATGGCCCCCAGCCCCTTCGCGTTTGGGGATGGGGGGAATCGAAGGAGGAGGTCTCCCCGCCACTGTACCATAAAAAGTTCGTGGCGGTCTCACCCCCATAAAAAGCTATAGGGGTTCAAAGTTAATAAATATGCCAATTTTTATACATTTCTAGGCATGTAAATATTTATATAGTCATTCTTAAACAATATTCAAAGGTAAAACTAATGGAAAAATACAAAAAAATATTGAGAAAGTTATATAAAACATTCTTTAAATGTCTTTATCAATAAGGTAGGTTAGGTTATGTTATTGGGTTTCGTTCAAGTGACCACCCTCTTTCGATCCCCCACCTCCACCCGCTTGAAAATAATTATTTTACTGAATTTTATTTGAATCAGGGATGTAACGGAGGTAGTTTTATCGGAACCGAAGGCGGAGTCGGAGTTTTTAAATTTGCTTTATCGGAGTCGGAATCGGAGTCGGAATCAGAGTCGGCAGGGTCAGAAGTGGTGGCATGAGAGAGAATTTTTATTTAAGAACAAATAAAACATTATTTAGTCAATTTCTTTTCATTTCAATTTTCAATTATAAAATAAAACACAAACAATGAAAAAATAATTGACGATAGAGTGCTCAGTGCACGAAGTGGAAGTCGGGGGGATTCCCCGCGCGACATGTATGAAGTTCATACTATGAACCTGTTCATAACAGTCGACAAAGGCCGCCGCACCGCCGCTATGTTATGCTTCGACCTCCGATTAAAACGTTCGATTTAAAAGTGTCGGAGCCGAAGTCGGAAACGAAGGTGTAATAATAATCGGAAGTTCCGACTTAACGGAACCGGAGTCGAAGCTCCGTAACATCCCTGATTTGAATTATAGTGTATGTAAATTGTCAAAATAATCAACTTTTAACCCCCATAACTTTTTATGGGGGTGAGACCGCCGCAAAATTTTTATGGAGTTTTACTCAGGTGACCATCCTCTTTCGATCCCCCTACCCTCTTTTGATCCCCCCTACCCCCACCCACATCTAACTCCCATAACTTTTTATGGAGGTGAGACCGCCATGAACTATTTATGGTACAATGGTGGGGGAGACCTCCTCTATCGATCCCACCCAACCCCACGCCCTTCGGGGGTGGGGGCCATCATCTAGACATTTACCAATTTCTTCTTTAAAAAAGTAAAATTCAAACTTTTTACAATCCGTTATATCCATATCTTCAATGAGAACAAAACTATTATGAAATATACCATAATAAGTACGTTTTGTCGTTGCTGTTGTCACCTCTCGTGATTTAGTGTTCAGAACATTGGTGCATAAAGCGAAAGGGCCCGAGTTCTATTCTCGGCTAGGGCGTGGCAACAGTAGCAGTTTTTTTCTCTTTAATCTAAGATAATTTGTAGTGCATAAATAAATTTTGCCATTAATATGAAAACATTTATGCTTAGAGTCAGTTAGGATATACGATTTGAATGCCTGAATTTTACCCTCTTTGGGAAAAGGATCTAGAAAGTATTGTGAAAGTTAAACAAGCGAAAGAGTGAAGGGCATTCGGAGAACAAATTAAGGCTGAAAACATAGCTGCCAAAATCAGCCGTGAAATATTGTTTGAGTAGCGAAGAAGCGAGCGAGTTTGCGGCGAGCGGTCGCAAGCTGTTGGAAAAGGATTGCGTGAATTCGTTTTCTTACTTGCTTGCTTCCCTTTTGTTGATAAAACTTAACAAGGTCTGAAAAAGGCGAGACATTAATTTAGATTACAGTTTATGAGTAAACCGTAAGCTCCGTTTTATGTGCGTTTTCCAACACCCGAAGGGAATCGCTCAAAAATGGCCCTAAAAACGCTCCTAAAACTCGAGCAAGGGCCGATTTGCATTTTAATTTTTACGTAGTTTGCGTTTCAGTGGGGAAATGCAATTTTAGTATGGCTACGATAATTTCACTACTTTTAAAGAAGATTCCAAGCGGATGTACTTTGGGTACCTACTTACCATCAAGCTTTAGTGAAAAGTATGAAGAAGTTTGAACGATCACGTTGCTTGATGGTCTTCTTAAAAGCAAAGTTATTTAATTGAGGCGATTTAAAGATAAAACGCTGCATACTAAAAGGCGGTTGGTTCACTTCATGGCATTAAGAAATAAAGGTGGTTGCAACATTATTCGTTACAATTTTCGAAGATAACTTATTAACTATACATATTCTGTTTATTATACATCACTATTAAGTGTCACCAGGGTGGTAAAACACAAATAACTTTTGCTGAAAGATAAATTTGATTGTGAAACCTTATGCCGATTCGAAACGATTAAATAAAGTTAGCAAAAGAAGTATTTTCTTCCTAATAAAACATAGACACTCGAAATTTTACAAAACGTTTAGAGACCTAAGAGGGTTTCGGTGCCCAAAGTGCCATCCTCAGTTAGAGACTCATTCTCTGAGACGCGTCCTAGGTCTCTAAACGCTTTGTAGAATTAGAACATTAGGTTAGAAGTGAAGAGGTATTGGAAGGAATAGAACAGAGAATTCTACGGAAGTCAATAAGAAATAGGCGAGATAGGCTGGTAGAACACCTTCTCAGGTATGAAGGGCTAGTCAGAGACATATTCCCGCGATAAAAATGTTCAGTCTCTCAGAGTCTCTGAAAGCGAGACTCGAGTCTCCGTCTCTCATCGAGTCTTTCTGGTGTCGCTGAGAGAGACTGTCAAAAAAAACTGTTTAGCGTCTCTGAACGAGAGAATCGAGTCGCTCATAGAGAAATCCTCATTTCGTATCCAGTCTCTGAACGAGAGACNACATAGACACTCGAAATTCCACAAAACGTTTAGAAACCTAAGACGCGTTTCGATCCCCAAGGTGTCATCCTTAGTTAGAGACTTATTCTCAGACACGTCCTGGTTGTCTAAAAGCTTTATAGATTTAGAAAATTAGGTTAGAAGTGAAGAGGTATTGGAGAGAATAGGAAAACAGAGAAGCCAATAAAAAATAGGCGAGATAGATTAGTAGGATACCTTCTCAGACATGGAAGGCTAGTTAGAGACATATTAGAAGCAGAAACAGAAGTTAAGAAGGTAGATTTAGATTAGATTACTATTCACAAATAGTTAATAATGTTGGATGTTCTAGGTTTAGGGATAAGAAAAGATTAGTTCAGGATAGCAAAGAGTGGAGGTGCGTGTCCAACCAGTCTTAGGACTGACAACTTTACGAAGATGATGATTTATTACGTTTTCTATAATCATAATTAGAATGAAATGAGTACCCTTTTCATGAGTCGTCGGATATAAATGATAATAAAATTGGAAACCAAGATAGAGCAATAACAGTTTTGAACAATAAATAGGATCCATCTTAGTACCTAAAGTAGTTGTCAGAACTTATAAATAGATTGGTGAAATAAAGCAGGTGTCTATTTCTTTTTATATTCTTGTGGAAGATTTAAAGTTAAGGGCAATTCATGGAATTCGGGTTTTAGTAGGATTGGAAGTTTTGTGAGAACTTTGAATTTCTAAAAATATATTGTTTAGGAGTGACCGCAAAAATCGCCCACGTCCTCGCCCTCAAACTTTGTTTCAAATGATTATTAATGATAGAGTATCCTAAACCAAAAATACAAGAATGTATAAGAAAATACAACTTATATTTCGTTTCCGAGGTTTGAGTAATTGATTTTATGGTATAGAGGATATCAAAAAATACTTACGATATATGCAGTATTTTTCGACGCAGAATCTAAATGTAAAATTGAAAAATCTCATTTTTCTCCAAAGAATCGAAAATATCCTCTATACTAGATTGGAAATAGAATGGTGTTAAAATTAACGCTTATACAAATTAATCGAAGCACTCCTGCATTCTGATAGCAGTTTTCCTAAATATGAAACGATAACAAAGGTGAGAAGGGGGTTTTTTTGTGGGAACTTCCAGAAAGAGCAGCATTTATTATAACGTTTTGTTTATCAATCCTTACACTGTTCACTTCAACGACTGCAGTCAAGAATTGTATTACAAAGAAAATAAAAGCAACCGTCTTTCAATTTGTTCATCTTTTTGACAGGCTTTATATTTTTAAGTGACATTGGAACGACTGTCTTTACAATTGAATTGAATTGAATTCTTTTAAATTTCAGTTTGAAGGTAGAAATGCCTTATAGTAGGTATGTATATATATATATATATTCTAAGAAACATGTGTTTTTGATCGCCAATTCAAAAATACAACAAAACGAAATCGAAAATATATTACCTACGTAAATATAAGAAGGTAATATACAAAGATTTCTATAACTCATAGGCGGGCTGAAAAGTTCGTAGACTGGCATAGAAAAAATTATTTTTTTTGATAGAATTTGATTTTATTATTCAATATAGTTCCCTTCGAACGCGATACAACGATTATAGCGGTCATACAATTTTTCGATACCATTTTTATAATACGATTTGTCTAATAGGCATCAGTTTCGGCGATTACCTCTTCATCGGCGCGAAATTTCGGTCCAGCGAGCACTCTCTTGAGGTCTGAGAATAGAAAAAAGTCGCTGGGGGCCAGATCTGGAGAGTACGGTGGATGCGGAAACAATTCGAAGCCGAATTTATTGAATTTTGCCGTCGATTTCATTGATTTGTGATACGGTGGATTGTCTTGATGAAACAGCACTTTCTTTTTCAAACAACAAAAGTTCTTTCACTAAAAATGCTATAACTCAGATACTAATAGTGCAACAGCTGTAAAATTTATACACATGTCTTTTGAAGGTTAGGACTAACTAAAAATCATATGGATTTGATACTAGAAGAGCCATATATGGGTCAGTCTACGAACTTGTATTTATAGAGGATACAGTTACCTTAAACGAATATTTGTCTCAGAAAACAGCAAACCATTTTGATATTAATTAAGGCGATGAGAAGAAGAATGATCCTATATAATGTAACTGATTATTGTGGACTATTTAGCTTCCTTGTACTTGTACTTGTTCCCATTTTTCTTCTTTTGATATTTCGAGTCTCCTAAATGAGACTTTTTAGTGTCGATAACGCGTTCGTTTCCTGTTCGACTAGCGTTTCAAACAAGTGGTTGGCTGATCCGTCACAGAAAGAAATGACGAAAGAGAAAGAAGTAACGAACGATTACCACGACACAACGAGCCGTAGATTTGAGTCGCAATCTACAGGACTGACTGAGACCTTCTTAATTTTGATTGCTCTCCGCGACATTTCAGTGATGAATGTCTTGTCATCCATTATATTCTTGTAGTGAGAGCGTGTGGCGCTCTCGTTATTTATCATCTGCCTCTCACTTTTATCTCGTTCCCGAAAGGTTAAAAGTTAGGGGCGCAAGAACAAGCACACAATGAGGGGTTGTCAAGGTGGAAGAGTGCACCGAGCATTATAGGTAGTTCGAGTAGCTGCCAAAGCTAAATAAAGCAACCGCATCATCGTCTATGAAAGACGGTTGATTGATGACAGGCGTAGTTATTACAATGAGATTGCGTTATCAATCAAAGATGCTCCTTATCTTTGCTCTATTTTCGTTCATTCCTTCGTTCGTTCGTTCGCTTGTTCCTCCACAGCAGCCTACTTCTCACCATATAACCGATAACTAGGTTTGTTCATGTAGGTATCAGGCAGGTATACAGACACAGAACCTATGTATATTTTTCCGGGGAGGTAATTTTTCTTGTGTCCCTTGACAGATTTCTTTTCAGAATTAACCTTAATATTAAGGACAGGCAATATTTCACGTGTTTATTTAATACCTTAGAAAGCCCTAGGCGTAAAAACGCCACATAAATAAAATACCTAACAGATACCATAATAAAAATAAATATCTACAAAAAATTTTTCAAATGCTACAACCCCCTTTAATCCGTACACAAAACTTAATATCAAACAACTAGCAGTACTGCGCCATCTATATTTATATAGTTATTCGCAGCAAATATTTATACTGTATTATTATTTTAAAACAGGCTGTGCGTTATCATGTAATAACGATAAATGCAGTTATAAGGGAAGGAAAATTAGGGAAAGAGCGAATTTGAAGATAGCAGACGGAAAATTAGAAGAAGTGGCCGATTTTAGGTATCTAGGAAGTCAGGTAAGTCAGGACGGAAAGAGTAGTAGGGATATAAAGCAGAGCATAGCGCAGGGTCGAGTCGCCTTTAATAAAAATAACTAGAAATAGTATCTTCGTAAACAATTTACTAGATATTTACAGTTACACACTATGCCTGTTCAGCATTCCGGAATACCGGAAAGTACCCCACTTAACGAGCCGTCGTTATCGAAAGCGTCAAGTGAGAAAACACTCATACCTACTCGTGACCTTCGCAACAGCTGGTACACAAACAGGTCAATTGCATTAATTCGTGTTAGACCACTCTATTTCTTTTAAATGTACCTTCTTCTTCGTTAATTTTTCCGGGGAACTGATCAGACATAGTGTATATCTAGTCGGCTTGACTTAGAGAATGGTTTATTATGAAATCAGGTTCTACTGTTAACTAATTTATCCATTTTCCTATCGTTAACATACCACATCCTTAATTATTTGTGCTTCTAATATGTCACTAACTAATCCTTCATTCTTGAGAAGGTGTCTCGCCTATTTCTTATTGACCTCCAGAGTGCCCTATGTTCCTTTACTCTTTCTAATACCTTCTCATTTCCAACCTTTAAACGAATCTAATTTTTTCTTTTCTGCAGCGCCCACCGTCCACGTTCCCTGCTCCAGACATTTTGAATTGTCTGACTTCCTAGATACCAAAAATCAGCGACTTCTAATTTTTCGTCTCCTATCTTTCATCTTCATTTATTCCCTTCTTTTTCTTCATTTTGTTTTACATTTAACATGCCCAAATAATAAAGAAAAGATCGTTACTGTTCGTAGAACATTATTTGCGAAATAGACCTCGTATAAAGCGTGGGTTGTATCGAATAACAAAGAAACCGCTATGCATTCGAGCATGTTACGTTGTAGAAGTCGACGACAGCGAACAATTTGATTTGCAAAGTACGCAAGGAATAAAAACAGACGTCCCTTATTGTGTGTTTGTCGTTGTCAACCGTCTTGTTTGCTGCATTCGCGATCCCTTTTCCAATGAGTAAGTACTTACTTACTGCCGCTTTGTTCCCATCATCGTGCTTTTGACATTTTTCCGCGAGAAGTAACTGGATCGCAATGTCGAACTATTGACTTGACGTTTTGCAACCCATTTTGAAATTCCTACGTGCCGCCGGTAGAAAACTGAAGATCATTTCCTCCCGTATGTCTACCCTTTTTACAAAACCGTTCCGAAACGAAAATTCTTTCCATTTGCCGCACTAAATCACAGACATTTCGAACGTTTTCTCTAATACGTTCATTGAAACTAAATTGAAAATACATTTTTCCTAAAGTACCAAATAGAAAACATTCTTATATTCTACAATTTGATATGATGGAGATATGAAATACTAATTACACTTAATGGAAAATCCAAAATATATACATCACTGGGGATTTCACCTTTTTGGACTCTTCCGTCCCTCTCCGTCAGGCTAAGTCACACTTTCAGCAACCCCCCTAAGAAATATTACGTTGCGAAAGCTAGTTCACCCTTCCTACCATATAAACAATTTCTTTTGATTTAAATTTACAACTTTCTTGGGATCCCCCCAAAATTCTAGTCACCAGGACACAATTTCGTCAAATGAGATTTGAAATAAAAAAATTTAAAATAATTCGAAGTGGTCTGTATTCTGTCGAAACTATCAGACGCGGATTGCGATTTCGATCTTTTTGGATCTCATCAGCGCGTCGCAGGCAGCTCCGACAGGACACAGACCAACTTTTACCTGCTGCCTTAACAGCGCGTTTTAGAAAATACGACAAATGGCGCTGTAAACGCCATCTGTAGTACAGTGCTACATTTTAGGATTACGTATGCTTCAGCAAGGTCCATTTAAATATATGGATATCTACTTGCTGAAACGAATCCCGGCGTAGCTAGCCTCAACGTGATAGGCACGTTACCATAATCGAATAAAATAATTCGAAATAACCTTGCTGAAGCATACGTAATCCTAAAATGTAGCATTGTACTACAGATGGCGTTTACAGCGTCATTTGTCGTATTTTCTAGATTTGAAATTATTTCAAATATCATCAAATTGATACAGATCTGTATTGCACAATAAATTTATTGATGAGTAGATGAGAAATGTTAGTTTTTGGCGCTGTTATCGAACGAGAATAACAATTTTCCTATTTGTAGCGTGTGTACGTACTTCAATTCGTCTGTCGCTGTTAGTTGCGGTGTTCGAGTTGACGTTGAAATGCATTATTTATTGTTGCACTTAACGTGCAATGTAGTTTCAAATTGTACAGCGAAAGTCCCGCGACATTCAACCAACAAATTAAGTGTCAACGACATCCCTGCCAAAAGAAAACAAAAGTTCTGTCGCTACCACACACAAAAATACAACTTGCCGCGACGATATAACAGTCGAAACACTTTCGATCGGTCTGCTTATAATCACTCCAGTGTAGGTATATACAGGATGTTTCAGGACTACTTCGATCTAAACTCCAAGTCTCCTTTAATCTAACCTAAAATGCCGGCGGTTTTAGCAAGCGGTCATAAATCAATTTTATATGCGCTGAATTGCATGCAGTATACTACTAGGATGGTTCAATAGCTCTACCAAGGTGTATCGGCATGACATAGCCTCACTATGACACTCTGGAGATGGTAGCATCTATTTGGCGAAGACTTCGACATGAAATAGTGAAGTGTTGACAGGAGGGGTGATACATAGATGGCGATTGGAAGTAACCCTACTGTACTGTATAAAATATCGTTTTACTCTGAGTTAAGCTGCTGGTTAACAGAGCGTCAGTAAACGAATCGGAAACTTAAAATTTTGCATACATTTGTTAGTCATGCATGACAGTCTTCTTATCTTAAACATTTGAGGCAAAAATTTAAGATACTTTTCTGTTTCCCTAAAATTTTTTTTACCTTGAAGCCTAAAATCGGGCAGGCACACCCTGTGAATATAATGAAACTCTTCTGTTAAATGCCGTGTATTCTCGGATTGAATGTGTGTTGTCGAAACGGAAAACTTTCCTTCCATTATGCAGAAAATAACTTTTCGTCGTTCAACAGAGTAAAGCGTCAGCTCCAGGAGCGCGTCACATGCTTCGAAATAATTATCGGGGCACGCGGTATGCCGCCGATGCGATGCGGCCTCGCAGAATTTCCATGTTCTGGGTTGCAAACTCAAAACAGCGCAGCATGGGATCGAAGCGGAAAAGTAACAGATAATGGAAAGTTTTAAGCGGTTAGGGTCACGGCACAACACGTCTCATTCTCTGAATATAATGCACGTAAGCCACATTAAAAACCTACGGCTTATACCGTATTCCGTTAAAAGAAGTATGAATAACGTAGGAGTGAGACAAATCTGTTGTTTATAAAACTACTATAGGATAAATAATATATAAAGTGGGAGTCGTTTATTATGACTCCGCCTATATTGACCAATCGCTTTATATTAAGTAATTGCAGTGTTACGTTTGGTTTTCATATTAAATTCTCTATAGGAAAGTTTGGATATAAAGACTCCGTTTAAAATGACATATCATTTATTATGACTGATTCTCAAGAAATCATATCCGGCTATAGTGACCCAAATGATTAATAATAACATTTTCGCTCATTTTTCTGACACTTCTCATGAATATTGATATTACACTTCATCGCTCTTTTTCTTTTTCTGTTAATAAATATATACAATTTGTAGTTTTTCTCTCCATTAAACTAAATAACTGACCAAAATAGAAAGATGTTTATTTTCTAAGTCTAAGGAGGTCGGATAATTCAGGATGGAAGGAGCAGTAGAGATATAAAACAAAGGATAGCGGAGGGCCGAGTCGTTTTTAACAAAAACAAGTCAATTCTCAAATATTAACAACCATTAAGAAACATTACTGAAAATTTTATATAAGTAGATAAACCTCTAAAAGCTCTGAGCATGTACTTCTTAACCACAATCCATCAGGATTACGGTTTTAACTAAATAAAACTAGCCTTGAGAATGCGCGACAACCTGGGCGAAACGCTAGCTATGGTTTTTAAATAAAATAATTTTAACCTCAATATTGCTTTGATTAAAAAGACTTTTTTTATTTTCTTTGACCTTAGTCGTGGACGCGTGAGCCTATATAGCTAAGTCTCATCTTGAACTTAGTCTTGCATCTCCAAAACAAGACCTTTCTGCAAGACCAAGGCTATTTTTGCTTATTATTAGATACTTATGTATCATTTTTATTATAAATGTGTGCATGCCTATCTAAAGATAACATTAAAAAATCGATGTAGGTACTCAAAGTGATTAAAATCGTTTTCCCGATTAAATAAAAGCAAGAGTTATACATATATATATATGTGTCTACCTACCACTATTATTTTATGTTTTAATCGATTTCAATTTACGCAAGTGGACGACCAGTCCTGTTTCATATCAATGTTACTAGCACAATAACCAGTAGAGGTAACAGCAGCAGTAACAACAACAACAACGAGTAGATAGTTCTTTTTGTTTGTAAAATAGCACGCTGCTGCAGGATAACAAACTTCCATGGAAGCAATCAAATAGCTTATGCACTCCCTGCATTAATTTTCCATTGTATTCAAAGTGCGGGTATAGATATGTAGAAGACTTATCAAACCTTTTATTTCAATCATTATTCCTCCCGTTCGGCTACATACTGCACATACAAATGTACACAATGGGGACATTTATGTTTAGTACCTCTAACCGTATCTCTACCCGTAGGAAAAATTTCCATTTACAATAATTCCATTAATATTTACATAGGAAAAATTTCCATTGATTTTCAATGGGAACCAATGCAAAATTTATAAATTCTATTTAAAACCATTAAATGGAAAAACAATTGGCTACCTAAAAATGGAGAACATCTGGTTTGAGATGACTAAATTTATAAAAAAAGATGGAGAGAAACGTGCTGATTGTCACAGCAAGTTGTAAAATTAATAAACAAAACATTATTTGGAATAATAATTGTCATGTAATTAATATTTTCCTCATATTTCATCTTGATTAAAAAGAATTTCGTTTAATTACCCCATAGCAATAATTAAAAGTAAAAAATAAAGAATTGACACTAGGATTTCCATTGGGTTCAGGAATGGAACGCAAGGGAAATCCCATTGCGTTTAGTAATGGAAGTCCCATTGCGTTTAGCAATGGAAGTCCCATTGAGTTCGAGGATTCTAGTGGAAATTCCATTCGTCCCATTGGCAATTCTCCATTTATTACCATTAATTATTATTAGTGGTAATTAAATGGCATTTTTTAATGAAAACAGGATGGAAATTTTTCCTACGGGTATGTATCTATTGCACTTTAGTACACAGAAATACATAACTAATAAACTTCGTTTAGCCACACAGTTCATTGAATAGTTTGCCTATTCTTAATCGCGGTTAAGTAGATCGTGATTTATAATTCAGCATAATTGAATGGAAACTACAAATGTTTTAATGTGCTTCGCAAGCGAGGACGGGCCTTCCGGAAGGAGTAACGTAAGTCCAATGGATTACAAGTTAGGAAACAAGTTAAGCAGTAACATGAAACAGTACAGCAACCTATGCCAAAAGTTACCAACAATCTTTGATGAGGAAAGCAGCTTTAACTTGGTACGGTTTCGGTTGTAAACAATTCATGAAAATCTCCGTGTTACCCAGTTCATTTGCATGTTCGGTTTTCAGAAGATAGACGTGTGTGTTTAAAGATTTAACGGCAGCGTTAAATTAAGGGCAAAGGTACTGAAAGTAGGGTACCATATGGAAAAAATAGATCGGGTGCAAATCTATGGTAAACCCTTAAGCATAAGCAAAAACTTCTTTTCACAACTTGCCTTTGATTAGCAATCGATAATGATCAAATTTTTTAGCAGTATTCAGATTTTTGGATATCCACATATTTGGAATTTTGAATAATCAAGTATTTTGGTATTAGGAAATATTTGTATATTGGATATTTGAATGTTTGAATATTTCACTTTCAAATATATTTTTCAAAGTATTTGAATTATGGATATTCAAACAATTCGAATACATTCGAAGCCCTAATTGTAACCAACCTGATAGCAAAATATTTCTGAAAATGAAAATTGTTAGAAGCCTCTACAAGAAAGATAGATGAATGTAAAATTAGAATGAACATTGTTTTTTTCGACTAACGAAAAGCCATAAATTAATTGCAACTTCTGTTATATGGATCAATCGAAATTTCTGTTATCTTTTTAGAGTGTCAACCTTCATCAAGAAAGCATTTCGTGTAGTTCTACTTTTACCTATAAGAAGGAATTTAAAAGCTCTATGTAACTTAAAACCCAATACTAATCAAAACCGTGAATGAAAGAACGAATTACTTACAAACAACGCCAATCTTCCAGGACGTTTCAAGGAATAATCCGGAAACCTTCGGATTTTCGGCACGGCATGTTATGGATTTTTCATCGTCTTCAGTCGTTGGTACGAAACTTAAAATGCTGGTCGTGATGTTATCCTTCGTTTCCTCCTAAAATAAACGAGAAATTTTCAGGTTATTAATTTAAACTGAAAAAAACAATTAAGGGCTGAGAGAAAAGCTACTGATTTACGAGCGTGATTAATAATCGTTTGAGTGGAGATTCAAATTTTCAATAAAAATGGAATTATTCTACCGTATAATTAGCTTTTTTACTGGTGTTAATCAACGTTAAAGTGCCACAAAGTTTAACCCAATATTGTCATGAAAACTTGTTGTTGTAGAATTAACATTAGCGGAACTAGATAAAAGCTTTTCCAAGCGACCATTTATACGATGCATTTCAGAAACTGACACTAAGCACGATAAACGTAAAAATTAATCAGTCTTAGAACGATCCTTATAAGTTTAGCTTAAAGACTGTTATAAGGTAAAACTTCATGAAATATTATTCTGAAAATTCATTTTTACCCACTACACGCTACCTCAAATTAATGAGGGAAAAATTGCTGCTGTTGTCCAACCCCCGCCGGAAATCGAACCCGGAACCTTTGGCTTTACGCACCAATGTTCTGTCCACTAAACTACGAGAGGTGACAACAGCAACCACGACCAACCGACCTACAAGGTTAACGATCCGTCGTACTAATGTGACTATATATACTGAATATATTATGATTAAACATACATACAATTTAGACATCTTATATTATTCGAAAATGAATTTTCAGAACAATATTTCATATTAAACTAACTCACTTCGAAAAGATGTCTAAATTGTATTCATGTAAAACTTCATTCCGAAATCATTAGAGATTTCTGGTCTTCTTGCTTCATATAAATAAGTAAGTGAAATTCATTTTTTTTTTATTGAAAGTGTAACGACTTTTTTGAATAGCGAATTATCCAAATATTTTCTCAATTGATACACTTTATAAATTACTAATAACTGAATAATAATTGATAACTACCGCCCGACCGACGTATGAATCAAAAACTGCGATTCGTCAAATATTTTCAATTATATTACGCGCTGGTAATCAGCCCTTGTTACATATATAAAATTAATTTCCAATTTTCGTGTTTAATGTAATTTATACGGCTCAATATCCAAAAGTCATTTTGTTTATTTTAAGCTTCCGTGCTTTTTCCGGGTGTTATTAAATAACAAATCAAAAACCAATATTTTCAGAACACAAAACCTAAACTTTGAGCGTACCTATACATACCTACTATTATGTAAAAAACATTATTATAGTATAGTGATGTCTATGCCTAAAACATAGAAAGCTAGAAGAACATATTATGTATTACATAAAAAAGCTTCAGAATTTTTGTTAGAAATGAAGAGATATCAGAAAGAACAGGAGAATAGGCGAGAAAAGTTGGTAGGACACCTTCTCAGGTATGAAGGTCTAGCCAGAGGGACATATTGGAGACAGAAACGGGAGTTAGGAGGGGTAGAGGTAGGCCTAGATTAGATTACTGTTCGCAAATAGATTAGCTTAGAAAATACTACAAATGGCGCGGTAAACGCCATCTGTAGTACGATGCTACATTTTAGGATTACGTATGCCCCAACAAGGTCCATTTAAATATATGGATATCTACTTGCTGAAACGAATCCCGGCGTAGCTACAGATGGCGTTTACCGCGCCATTTGTAGTATTTTCTAAAACGCGCTGTTAAGACAGCAGGTAAAAGTTGGTCTGTGTTCTGTCGGAGCTGTCTGCGACGCGCTGATGAGATCCAAAAAGATCGAAATCGCGATCCGCGTCTGCCAGTTTCGACAGAATACAGACCACTTCGAGTTATTTTATTAGATTAGCTTAGGATAGAAAAAAGAGGAGGTGCATGTCCAACCAGCCTTATGACGACCTTATGAAGATGAGCTTTTGCCGTTGTCTTTTTTTTTTTTCGGTGTAGATTTCCTTTATTGTTATAATGAAGGAACATTTGTAGTATTATATCTGTGTCTTTTTTTATATTCGTTCCTAATGCTTGGTAACTGGGCGATTACGGGAAAATGGATTGCAAGCAGCCGCAGTAATGGCCTGGCGTAAGCTGGAAAGTCTAGAGAATTGTTTCGTAAGCTTAAGCTTTCTGCAGATTGGGGCAGTAATTTCAGATATTAAAGCTACAGTGGATCGTCTGCGATGCATAAAACTGCAGCTTTCGTTGATCTAGTAAAATTTTAAAGCCTCATAAGCTAATCGGTTTAACTCGGATTAGCTTTTCAAATGAAAATAAAAATTAAAATCCCTGTTTTATTAGCACTCTCCGTGCAGCAATGTGTTTCGGAAAGAATATGCAAAGTACGGGCAGGCTCTTTATTAAGCCGAGCTCTTGAACCTTTTAATTAAAAAGCATAAAAACTAAAAGTCAGCCGTGGGCACTGGCGTGCGAAGTTTCACTTAAATGTTATTAAAAGCGGGACTATGCATTTCATTCGGCTCGTGTTCTGACGAATTTTAGTCATCATTTGATATTGAACAATACGGATGCATACTACAAACAGGTATTGCTGGAAAATGTGCACTCTTTAATTCCTTACTATACAAAGTTCGAACACATATGTAAACACATATAACGATATCATCATCATAATAAAAGATCGTTAGTCCTAAGACTGGTTGGACATGCACCTCCACTCTTTCCTATCCTGAGCTAATCTTCGCATTTCCCTAAAACTAGAACATCTAGCGTCTTTAAGTATTTGCGAACACTAATCTAGGTCTACCTCTACTCCTTTTAACTTCTGTTTCTGCCTCTAATATGTTTCTGGCTAGACCTTTATGCTTGAGAAGGTGTCCCACCAACTTATCTCGCCTATTTCTTATTGACTTCCACAGAATCCTCTGTTTTCCTATTCTTTCTAATACCTCTTCATTTCTAACCTTCTCTATCCACGGTACCCTCATCATTCGCCTGTAACACCACATTTCTAAAGCTTCCAACCTTTTCTTTTCCGCAGCGCCCACCGTCTATGTTTCGCACCTGTACAGCGTCGCTCTCTAAACATACACCTTTAACAATCTTTTTCGAATTTCTATGATAAATTAACCGTTCGCGAGCATAGAAGTGACTTCCTTTTATTGAAGTCAATTCAATCCTGCGCTATCCTCTGCTTTATATTTCTACCACTCCTTCCATCCTGACTTCTTTAATACTGAAAATCAATAACATCTTCTAATTTTTCATCCCCTATCTTTATATTCGCGCTTTCCCTACTTTTTCTTTCTTTGCATGCTAGTATTTTTGTTTTACTTTTATATATAACGATACAATTGTCAAATATACGAAAGATGCTGATGTTATACATGATTTATTATGCGAACTACTTCTTAAGGATTCTCTTTTTAGGGCGGGTGGGAAGGCTTGTATTAAGTAGACTTTGTAATGTGTATTAATCATTACTTAATTAATATTATTAAAATATATTTCATGTGCATGTAAGTGCTTACATGAGCAATGAGCGTCTTCTGTGCTATAACCGATATAAGCGATTGCCACAAAATTTTATTTCTTTTCTACCGTAGCCAAAGCGTATTTTTTGATTAATGACGCCATCATTTATATTCATAACGTAAACTGATGGTGGGAGAAGTTTGCGCAGTTTATATGCTAATCGAGATCGAAAATGGCTTTGTTTTATAGCATAAATCCGCGTAAAAAATACCCTTATATTTGTAAATGCAGATGCATTTGAAAGATGTTTTATTTAAATGCGGAACTGTAAAAAATTGGAGAATACAACAATGCCACGAACCATGACACATTATCGTCGTAATGACTAATTAGTCTTGAAACCAAACCAACTACCAAAACTGATAGGCCAGTTGATGTGAAGTCGGATGAAAAAATTCTACAGAGAAATCTGGAAACTGTTTCGAAATGGAAATTCTGACTTCGTTCGCCGCCATATTGGGCCCAAGATTTTTATATAAGAAAGGTTCTCTTGAAAAAAGCTTTTCTAAGCAATGGTAGCAACAAGGATCAATATTAAGAGCCTACATTCATTAATTTCTAGCTACTTCCTTAAGATTTTTTAGTGGCTTTGTTTAAAATGCAATAGTACCAACCTACTGTCATTCAAAAAGGAATAAGAACGAAAATAAATGATTAACGGTTTAATAACTAAAACCCGTCTAATTTTTGACCAATGCTTATATTGAATCCGAGTCCGAAAGGCATGCAAATAGATTCAGCTCTTCTATTTCGCACCCCCTCGCTGCTGCTATTGCATCCGAAAACCAATTAAATAGAATTGTATGTTCGAATCGCGAACGCTCCCTCTATATTAGCGTAAAAATTACTTCATTTCTTCGAAGCCTCGTCGCGAACAGCGAATGCTTTTCTGAAATTTCAATTGTAATACGGACAGGCAATGGTGTAGACTGTAGAGTGTGGAGGACGTAGCCAAGTTAACCGCACGAAGAAAAGGCATTCCAGATGAGATATGCAGGTGCCTTAATCAAGAATGCCGAGTGGAGAATTTCGTTATCAGCGAGCGGTCGCTGCCTCTAATAATTTCTTTTACATGAGTTAAATATGAAAATGAGAAGCACGGCGAAATTTCATTAGAAGACGTTCTGGAAGTAGATTCAGACAGAGCAAAAAGCTTAACAAATCTTCTCGAACAAAATATTCTAGAATCCAAAGGATTACTCAGATTTTATGCATCATTCATATCACACACTTTAACGTAAGTATCTATACAATGCGTTTTAGAAAATACCACAAATGGCGCAGTAAACGCCATCTGTAGCACGATGCTACATTTTTATTTGTGGTATTTCCTAAAACGCACTGTTAAGACAGCAGGTAAAAGTTGGTCTGTGTTCTGTCGGGCTGCCTGCGACGCGCTGATGAGATCCAAAAAGATCGAAATCGAGATCCGCGTCTGGCAGTTTCGGCAGAATACAGACCACTTCGAATTATTTTATTCGATTAAGCTAACGTGCCTATAACGTTGAGGTTGGCTACGCCGGGATTCGTTTCAGCAAGTAGATATCCATATGTTTAAATGGACCTTGTTGGAGCATACGTAATCCTAAAATGTAGCATCGTGCTACAGATGGCGTTTACTGCGCCATTTGTGGTATTTTCTAAAACGCGCTGTTAAGACAGCAGGTAAAAGTTGGTCTGTGTTCTGTCGGAGCTGCCTGCGACGCGCTGATGAGATCCAAAAAGATCGAAATCGCGATCCGCGTCTGGCAGTTTCGACAGAATACAGACCACTTCGAATTAGTTTATCTATACAATCTCCAAATTTTTGTATGACAGATGATAGCACATTTAGTAGGGAAGTTTAGCGTTCAATAAACTTTAATTTACCTGGGTTCACAAAGGATACTTCTTCAAAATTTTTCGAAAAGTTTAATATTCACCGGAAAAACAGAATTTCCCCGTCAAAGACCCTCCATCAGCGGTATTTTTTAATTAGCACGTTGGTAACGTTTAGTGTTAATTATGAGTAACAAACTTTGGCGCGGGTACAGCGTAAACGTCAATTTACGCGACTACTTTACAGCCCGGTAATTAATTTATGAAGCTCCTTGGTAATTTTACTCGTCTACAAAAGGACGAAACGATAGTGTAATCGCGTGAAGCAATTTCAACCAAAATGGTAAATGACACGAATTCACCGTACAGAGACCGAACTGTGCACCGGCACCAACTTTTCAGTCGGTGTTTACTTTTATTGAAAAAATTAAAAATTTTAGAATTATTTTATGCACGTTTATCATTTGTCATACACATAACGCATAAATAAAATGATCATATCCTTAATATGAAGTATTATTCTGAAAATGCATTTGTAAATTTTTTACCCACTACACACTACCTCAAATTAATGAGGAAAAATTGTTGCTGTTGTCACACCCCCGCCGGGAATCGAACCCGGAACCTTTGGCTTTACGCACCAATGTTCTGACCACTAAACTACGAGAGGTAACAACATAATCACAGTATATACAGTATTAGTTCGACGGATCGTTAACCTTGTAGGTCGGTTGGTCGTTGTTGCTGTAGTACTACCTCTCGTAGTTTAGTGGTCAGAACATTGGTGAGTAAAGCGAAAGGTCCCGGGTTCGATTCCCGGCGGGGGTGTGACAACAGCAACAATTTTTCCCTCATTAATTTGAGGTAGCGTGTAGTGGGTAAAAAATTCAGAAATGAATTTTCAGAATAATATTTCATATTAAACTAACTCACTTCTAAAAGATATCTAAATTATATGTATGTTTAATCATAGTATATTCAGTATATAGTTACATTAGTTCGACGGATCGTTAACCTTGTAGGTCGGTTGGTCGTGGTTG